>NC_084827.1:68696533-68999563 GCF_033115175.1 Lepus europaeus
TCTAAGCCCAACTTGTTGTTTCATTTAACTATTCTCTTCAAGGTAGGTAACTAATTTATGATGAAGGAATCTGTAGGATGCACAGTTTAATCTTTAGACCTTATAAAAGAGATGGCTAACATTTTTCTGTAATAGCATAGCCAAAATAAGAGCTGAAATAATAATCCAATAGCTAGATTTACTTCTCCATCAGTGAAGTAAACAGTAAGTAGAAAAAAACCTCCCTTTCAGACCAAAGGGAAAGAAAGTTTTTAAGTGAGAATATAATTTTCCTCATGGGCATTGTCTACCTTAGAAAAACTACTACAGAACATGCCTGTGACTACAGACTTGTAGTTTAGGTCACCGAAGATTAGAGATGGGACTTGGACACTCCCTTGACTTGCATCCTCTGGTCTGCTTGAACAAAAACCAGGAGGAAAAGAAAGCTAGGCATCAGAAGCAATGGGTGGCAGACTTATTAATGGCTGATCTGTACAGTGATCTGCCCTCAAGGAGACCCAACAGGCCAGTCCACTGCAGTGGCTTTCAATGTGGTAAGCCTGGGCTTCAGCAGAAGTCAGCTTGTGAAGAGCCCTGGCAGCTCTGCCAAGAGTTGGATCACTGGAAATGGACCTGCCCTGGAGTCGAAGGATGCCCAGGTCAGAGCCACAGATCTTATTGGCTCTAAGCTGAAAAGCCCTTCACTCAGCCCAACTTCCAAAATGACCACCACAGCTGAGGGGATGGCCAAGTAGGGTGAGCAACATTGCAGGCAGAACTGTCAATTTCTTGTTAGAGATGCCACCTGCCTTTACCAGGCCATCTCTCCTCCCAGGCCAGCTAAGTAATGAAAGTCAACAGAGTGCCTTCTCCCAGGAGGCTCACACCTCCCTTAGGATGTACCCCACGTGAAGAGATAGATAGGGCTGGGCCTCTTAACTAACAAGGCCTAAAGCCCACCATATTATTATCAAGCCCCTTCTATCAGGTTCTATTTGCCTCTCAATCAGAAAACTTAATTGTAGCTTAGACAGCACCTTTCTTAGCTCCTCTAATAATGACTCTGTCCTTTGTTCTAGCCCCTGTCTAGTGCACTTGGGCCTCATTTCTTTGTAATCATAACCTCTACCACCAATGGCTCTACTCTCAACCTGTGTGTACTGATGGAACTCGGAAGACTTCCATAGCCTTGGCAACTCATGACGGGAGCCTAGGGTGGTTACTGGCGACATAAACTAGAATGTCAATTTGTTGGGTCAACAACAGGAGTCACTGTGCACTTGCTCCTCATGTGGGATCTCTGTCCTTAATGTGCTGTACATTTTGATTTAATGCTATAACTAGTACTCAAACAGTATGTTTTACTTTGTGTTTCTATGTGGGTGCAAATTGTTGAAATCTTTACTTAATATATACTAAATTGATCTTCTGTATATAAAGGGAATTGAAAATGAATCTTGATGTGAGTGGAAGGTGAGAGGGAGCGGGAGAGGGGAGGGTTGTGGGTGGGAGGGAAGTTATTGGGGGGGAAGCCATTGTAATCCATAAGCTGCACATTGAAAATTTATATTCATTAAATAAAAGTTAAAAAAAAAACAAAAAGAGAAAAAGTAACAAATGTTGTTGAGGATGTGTGGACCCTTGGTGGGAATGCAAATCAGTACAGCTATTGTGGAAAATTATAAGAGAGTTCCTCAGAAAACTAAAACTACCATACCACTCAACTTTTCCACTTCTGGGTAGATATACCGAGGAAGAATACTCAGCATATGAAAGAGATCCCTGTACTCCTCTATTCCTTTCAGCACTATTCATAATAGTGAAGATATGGAAACAAGATACATGTCCATCCATGAATGAATGGATAAAGAAAATAAGGTGTATACACAGGGAGTACTATTCTGCAGTAATGAAGAATAATCCTGATACCTGCAGCAAATTGATGGAACTGGAGATCTTTATGATTGGTGAAATATCCAGACACAGAAAGAAACATGTCACATATTTCCTATGTGAAAGCTTAAAAGAAAGTCGATGTGAACTTAGATGAGTGATTGCTAGAGGAGGAGTTGAAGGAGAGAGGACAATGGGTACCAAAACAGCCAGTGGCAGGCATTTGACCTCGTGGTTAAGATGCCATTATTTCACGTCAACTGGGTTCCAGCCACACTCCCCAGCCAGCTTCCTGCAAGGTAGTATGTCATGGCTAAAGCTACAGTATTTTTTCCTTCTTACTATTTGTTGAAAGTATTCCTTAGTATAGGGTTAATCTTGAGTATAGAGTATACTAAAAGTACATCATTGTAAAAATTAAGAGAGGGATTAGATGAGGAAGGAATAGGATGGGAGGGAGCATGGGAAGGAGGGAGGGTAGTTGGAAATATCTCTATGTTTCTAAATCTGGATACATATGAATACAGAAATTTATATACATTAAATAAAATTTAAAAATTAAATTTAATGAAACAATAGCAGTTGAATCCACTCTACCTACAGGGGAGCCCTGCACTGTCCTGGCCAAACCTTTGTTATTGCAAGCATTTGAAGAGTGAATCAATGAAGGGAAGCACTCATTCTCATTCTCTCTCTCTCTCTTTCTGTCTCTCTCTTTCTCTGTCACTGTCTCTGTCTCCCCATTTCTCTGCATCTTAATAAATAAATAATAGCACACAAAAACACATACACACACAAATGCAAACATACACATTCAGATTGAAGTAACAAGCTCTCATGTTCCACAGTGGAGAAAATGTGGTTCACAGTAGTGAATTATATACTACATAAAAGCCAGAAGATGCTCATAAGCCACACAGAACGGAAAGATTAGGAAATGGAAAGGCTACTTGCCTGTTTTGATTGGTTTCTGCTGTGCGTATGTGTTGAAGAACTGCACTGAACACTAAAAGTATACAATTTTCATGTTAATAAAATAATTTAAGGTAAAATATAAAAACCCATTCAGCCTGTCTGGTTATCTTGGATACATCACTTTTTAAGTAAATATACCTTGTGAAAACAAATGTTCGCTTTTTTAAGGGAAATCAGAACCTAGCCTTACTTCAGAAAATTCATATTTATCCTCTTAGAAGCATTTTAATCCTTTCATTATAATACAAAAACACATTACGAATTTTCTGTCTTGCATGAGATGAACTTGTCGTTTAAAGGAATACCACACTCACCAACTAAACTACAAAAGAGATGTATTAAACTCCTGGGAGTTTAATGAATTCTGTTCTTTTTTTTTTTCTGTTCTTGATTCTAGATTTTCTTCTGCTAAAATAATTATATATATATATATATATATATATATATATAAAGTTTTCTTTGTTCATTTTATTTAAAAGTACTTTAGTGACAAAGAGACACTAAACATGATGTCCTATGATGATCTTGGAAGGAAAAGATAATGTCTCTGGTGCCTGGAGATCAGGGAATGTGATTAAACAAAAAGTCTGAAATCACATTGAAAAACTTTAATCATAAATCAAGATGTAGTAGAAACAGAGCTAGATTTGTAGTCAGGGAGACCTAAGTTCACATCCTGGTTCTCCTATGAGTTCGTTTGAAGATGCATTTATAACTGAGTCCACCTCTTGAAGCCTCAATTTCCTCAGCAGTAAAATGGGAACATTACCGCCTTGTTATATAATGTACGTGGAGCATTTGGCACACTGTAGATTCTCAATGTGTGCTAGAGGCTTCCCTTCCACAGCCCAGGTCACATAATGTAAATTAGCAAAATTCAGTGAATCATTCAGTTGTAACACTTATCTCTGTGGTGTCACATAACTTAGGGCATCCTCTACGTTACTTCCCCCTAAATGACAGGGTGTTTTGTGGAGCACCGATGAGGTAATGCATGTGAACATGGTTTGTAAGTTAAAACACAACTTAAAAAAAAATAGTAACTCATTTTCTCAACGTTTTTCATACTTGATATCTGGTTTAATCCTCGTGATTTCTGTGAACTAGGTAGGATAAATGTTAGATTTCACATTATATAGAGCAGAAACATATCAAAGTCCACACTATCTGATGATAGTTAATTCTTGAGTAGAATCCAGATTATTTACCCTGGTCTTTGGATAAATTCCACTCTCTAGTGCCCTTTTGCCTTCTTTTTTTTTTTATTGCTAATGTGTTGAAATTCCTCATTAATTTAGTTTTCTGTGTGATAATTCATATTCCTCCCTCCTTGGCCTCCCCTCATTCCTTTATAAGTTAGTGATCCAGGAGAATATGACTTTTATAAACTTTTTTGAATTCCTGCTGTATTATGGCCTCTGCTATTTTAGAAACAATCATATAAGCAACCAAAAGCAACATAGATTTCCCTTTCTTCCTGAGATTTTATCTTGAAAACTAGATACACAGAATATATAGACCTCAATTAGAATGGGTGATTTAAAAACTTCAATTAAATTTATGGTTCATGGGCCAGCGCTGTGGCGCAGTGGGTCAACGCCCTAGCCTGAAGTGCCAGCATCCCATATGGGCGCCGTTTGAGACCTGGCTGCTCCACTTCCTGTCCAGCTCTCTGCTATGGCCTGGGAAAGCAGTGGAAGATGGCCCAAGTCTTTGGGCTCCTGCACCCACGTGGGAGACCCGGAAGAATCTTCTGACTCCTGGCTTCAGATCCGTGCAGCTCCGGCCGTTGCAGCCATTTGGGGAGTGAATCAGCAGATGGAAGACCGCTCTCTCTCTCTCTGCCTCTCCTCTCTCTGTGTAACTCTGACTTTCAAATAAAATAAATAAATCTTTTTAAAAAATAAATGTATGGTTCAATTAAAAATAAAATCTGGAGACGGATATTGTGGTGCCATGGGTAAGATACCACTTGGGATTCCTGAATGTCATATTCAGTACCTGTACCACTTCTAACTCAGCTTCCTACTAAAACCCTGGGAAGCAGCAGGTGAAGGTCAAGGCCTGAGTCTCTGCCACTCACCCGGGAGACTCAGAAGCAGTTCCGAGATCCTGGCAACCCAGAGTGCCAGTTCCAGCTCCAGTTGCACCATTTCCAATTTGGCTCCTTTATAATGCATTGGGAAAACAGTAGATGATGACACACGTACTTGGTCCCTGGTACCCATATGTGAGACTCAGATCAAGTTTCTGTTTCCTAGCTTCGACCTGGCCTAGCACTGGTCATTGCAAACATTTGGAGAATAAACCAGCATATGGAAGAATTTTCTCTCTCTCTCTCTCTCTCTCTCTCTCTCTCTCTCTCTCTTCCCCTCCTCTTCTCTCCTTCTTTCTGTATCACTCTGGCCTTCAAATAAATATAATTATTTAAAAATTCTGAAGATTTCTTGCTAACATAGCAGACTAATGTTGTCCCTCCATTCTATTTTCATTGGCATGATAAAACACAAAATCATGAAAAGAAACAGGAAATTAAAACTGCTTTAATAAAGAAAAAAATTTCCATATCTCAGGAGTATATAACATAATAAAAGGACTCCAAAGACCATACAAATTACTCCCCACATTTCTGCGGGGTGACAATGTCCAAATTCAAATCTGTTTCATCACTGCATGACCACATGAATTTAGGCAACTTACTTAGTTACTTTCTGAACCTCAACTTCTTGATGAGTAAGCCAGGTATAACTCTGGACGCCTCATATGGGTGCTGTGAAGAGTAGCTGAGTCCTACACATGTACTGCTTGGAACAGTGTCTGTCACATAGTAAGCACTGGAAAGTTATGCATATTTCCGTCCACTACAGATAAGAAGAAGCGCAGAGTTTCCCAAGGAAGTTATCATTTGAAGGGCAGATCAATCATAATTTACAACAGCAGAGCTGGCTGAGGGGAAGATGGCTGCCAGGAAGTGTCTGGGTACTGTTTCACGTGGTGGAGAGTTGAAAAGTCACACACAAGCATGAGGAAAGCTATAAGCGTATCGACTTGTAAGGTATGATAGAAGAGATATTTTGGGAGAAATAAGCATGTTTTTTTTTTAATTTTTGATTAGCAAATAATAAAAAAGAACAAATCACCACATACATTACTTAGACAAAAAAGAGGGTGGGAAGAGCCTTCACTTTGAGCGTTGGAGAATTCCTGTAAACCCAGGATGGAGAAATATCTGCTAGACCAAGAGTTGTTTTGCAAATTAGCAGTCTAGAAACCGAAAGTTAATCTCTTGTAACCAAATCTTAACACTGTATACTTAACTACCAAGCCATGGGAATTACTTCCTTCACATGTGTAAAAAAAACAAATAAGCAGATCATAGGTTTTTATAAAGTCCCCAAATTGAAAACAACGCTGAAGTCCACCAATAAGAATGTAGAAATAGCTTGAGAACAAACATTGAAAAAAGAAAGACAAATGTCTTCTGAAACATTGAAAACAGATTTAGAACAAATACTGGAATGAACAAATACTGGGGGCATATACTTACTAGTGTTTGGATTCTTATTTTATTTCATCAATGAACAAGCAAAATCATGAAGAGATTTCACAGACATTTTTAACATAGAGAAAAATTGGCTTCTTTAAGAATTGAAAGAAAAGGTGCAATACCTGAAGGAAGAAATGCAAATATTGGTGAAAGAGGAAGTGTGAACTCAATGAGCTTCAGAAACCACACGAAGATAACACAATAATACAAGGGTACTTTAAAAAGTTTGTGGAAAAATGGAATTAAATGATATTTATTTTGGTGCAAAATATTTTTTCAATACATGCATAGTTATTTCATAATATGTTCTCTCCAAGAATTTTCTGAAGACTCCTAGTGTTCTAGAAATTCACCTTAAACCATGATCAAGGAAATGGGAGGTCAACTTCAGGAAACTGGGCAAATGAACTGAAGAGTATCAGATAATAACAGAATATGGAAGGGATAGTAGGACAGAAACAGGAAATCAGCCAAAGCCTAATCATTTTCTCTAAAGAAGAAATCAAAACAACAAAGTAGAAAAAATGTCCAAATGTTTAGTTAGGAAAAAATAATAAAGGATGGAAACTTAACAGAATACCTGCAGAAAAAATTTTCTCAATGAAATGTAAAGATGAAATTCTATAAGCATAGTATAAATAAATAAAGTAGTTTAATTAGGGGATTATAGGAGTGCCTCACATTCATTAAAAGAAACATACAGTGCTATAAAGGAGAGGTAATTACCACAAAGCTATCAGAGAAAAATTTGATTTCTGATATTCTATCTATAAATGTTTGAAAATGGAAGTAACATAATTTTTTGAAACATGTCTAACACCAGAGAATATATTTTTTTTGATTTCTGAACATATATTATTCATGTTAAAGTAGGAGAATATGTTTCCCACCAGTGGTCAACTTACTGGTATAGTGGTCATCTTATAGTACAGTGTGTATTATAGAGGGCAAGGAATTAACATGGTAAGGGATGACCCTCCACCAAATAGTTGGCTCGGTGGCAAGCTTCTTCATGCACTCTGAGTATCTGAGCTCCAGTAGCTTGGGGAAAACTAGCTCAGTAACTAGCTCTTAATGTTGACTTTTCTCCCTTCTCTTTTTAACCTTTTCTTTTCTTTTTTTTTTTTTTTTTTTGACAGGCAGAGTTAGTGAGAGAGAGAGAGAGACAGAGAAAGGTCTTCCTTTCCCATTGGTTCACCCCCCCAAATGGCCGCTGCGGCCGGCCGGCGCACTGTGGTGATCTGAAGCCAGGAGCCAGATGCTTCTCCTGGTCTCCCATGCTGGTGCAGGGCCCAAGGACTTGGGCCATCCTCCACTGCACTCCCGGGCCACAGAAGAGAGCTGGACTGGAAGAGGGGCAACCGGGATAGAATCCAGCACCCCAACCGGGACTAGAACCCGGTGTGCCGGCACCGCAGGCGGAGGATTAGCCTAGTGAGCCGTGGCGCTGGCCTTTAACCTTTTCTAATCTGTCACTCTTGCTTCCTAAGACCACCTCCCAAACAAGCTACCACAAGAAAACCTTTGCCTCAGCAGAATTATAATTAAAATAAAAACTTTTAGGATCTACCGTTGAAATGCTCCCTGGGAAAATTGAATCTGACCAGAAAGATAAGGTCAGATAGTAAAATTGGTTTTGTTTACAGGTCTTAGGTGAAGTGAATGCCATGAGCTAGTCCTCTTGGATAAATTACAGACAACTTTCCCGCTTAAATAAAACAGAAACTCACTCTGAAGTAGATTGGAACATGAAAGAATATAAATGCCTTCAGTAGTCCAGGAAAAGTTACAGCAATATCAGAACAAAAAAAAAAGCAAGTTAGGACATTTGACCAGGTCCCTTTATATAGAGGGCATGAGAAATTGTATTGTACAAAACTCTTTTGCTGTTTGAAGCAATGAAGTGATTGCTAATGGTGGCTGCTTTCTGAAACAACACATTAATGAGATTCCATTTTAAATACTTCCCCAAATGTCTTCAGTTTATTTCCTCATTAAACAGAAGTCCCAGAGTGGCAGCTATGACTTGCTGGGTTAATGATAGCTGAACATGAAAAAAAATATGTATATGTAAATGATGTATATGTATATGTATATATATATTCCAGTCTTTGAGGGGGTCAAAGGCTGTGAGCCTGGGTGATAATATAGATGAACAATCATTTCTGATAGTATGTCCACACAGGAAATTTCAAAAATGATTCATTTCTGACAAAATGGCTTTTAAGAATTTATTTTGTTTTTCCTAGGTTCCTTCCCCCTACCCTGATTTATGTAGAGCTCACTCCCCTATGGAAAGTCTAGTCTGGCATTCACATCTGATTTTTCATGGAGGAAGTGTAAAGTGTTTTGATTTAATTTTGAGGGCAGTCAGGTTCCCTCATTATCATACCAGCACATCTCCAGGGAAGAGTGGGCAGTGAGTGGTGTGTCTGGATTCGAGGCACTTTTCACATGAACCTCTTTTAAAAGCATGATGACCTCACTGGGGCTCTCTGGCGTTTCCCATCCACTCTGCCTGAGAATCAAAGTCAGAACAAAAGCAAACCAGCTCCAAGTGGAGTACTTATGCAGTTCCATGAGATGAAGCAACCAACTTTTTCTATGTTTTAATGCCAAAAGTTAACTTTGTGTAACACCATAGTTTGCAAAACATTTTGCTATTCCTATAGGGTAGGAACAAAAATTACTTTAGGAAAGCAATGGACATGGAGGGTAAGAAGTTAAATAGCACAATTGAAATCTCAGCATTTATAAGGGGGAAAGCATGAGTACCATCTTTCTTTGTCATAAGGTTTCTTGTTTACACGTCCTTAACAAATATGAGTTGTCTCACTTTCTCTAATCTTTTCTTTTTTTTTATTCTTTTTTAAAAGATTAATTTATTTACTTGAAACTCAGAGTTGCACAGAGAGATAAGGGGAGGCAGAAAGAGAGAGAGAGAGAGAGAGAGAGAGAGAAAGAGAGAGGTCTTTCATCCATTGATCACTCCACAGATGGCCACAACAGAACTGGGGCTGCGCCAAAGCCAAGAGCCAGAAATTCTGTCTGCTTCTCCCATTTTGATGAGGAGGGCCTGAGTTCTTGAGTCATCCTGTACTACCTTTCAAGGCACATTATCTAGGAGCTGAATTGGAAGCAGAGCTGGCTGTCAGGATTCAAACCGGTGTAGAATTTGGGATGCTGGTGTGACAAACGGTGACTTAACACATTGCACTATAACACTGGTACCTGGACCATGTATTTCAAATGAAAAGTCATGTAATTAGAACAAAATTGCTAGCTTTGAAGAGAGAAAGTGATTTGCAATTTGTTTCCTTTAAAAGACAAAAGTGCTAATTACACTTATGTGTTGAAAAAAAAGCATTTTGGACTATTTCAATCAAGATACTTTAGATTTCTGAAAATATAATAGATGTCCCTCAAACACACATCTGGGAGTCCTTCTTGTCTAGGACACAGCTGGATATAAAATAATTATTTAATAAATGCTTGCTAATTGATTTGAAATCATTGAAATGCAGGATTAATGATCTGTGTGAAACATAGAATGCTTTTTATCAGGAAATGCTGTTTTTTTTTTTTTTTTTTTTTTTGCTCTGGGAATAAATAACTGAAAAATCAATGTACTACATATTAAAGATGTTTGAGAATTATAATAAAGAATTGTTCTACTTCTATAATAACTAAAGTACTTAAATGGCAACAAGATGGATTAAGGAAGACTAATTAAGAAACTTCAAACACTGAGTTGTGATACAATGGAAAATAGTAAAATTCCTTTAAAAGCAAATTTGAAGAGCTATTTTTATTTTTTATGAAAAAAGTATGAAACTAGATTTTATAGCTCACAATACAAGATGTACAAGTTGACACATGTGTTGGCTTTCTGCACAATATACCTGTTTTGCTTTAAAATGAAGTCTTCACCATTCACTCTGCTTTGTGTCTTGAGCGCTGCATAGCCTGTAGCTATAACCTTCTTTGTCCAGTGATGTCTGATTGGTTTGGACCAAAGTGTTGGCACCAGGTTATCTGTTTCTCAGATTTCTTTGCACATCCTTACCTTAGAGAGAGTTAGTGGACCTGCATTGTTGCCAGACATTGCTAGTTTGGGGCAAAGAAGAGATTAGGCAGCTGGCTGCTGATGCATTTCTCTCTGTTTAATAATGAGATATTACTAGGTAAAATAATATAGGCCTGGTCTAATCAACAGACAAAAACATAACCAATCTCCTAATAAGTAAACAAGGTATTTAGAATGCTTTAAATCTAATCACTTAAAGGATCACTTCAGGTCTGCAAAACCTATTATTCAGAGGCATAGATCCCTTTAAAAGCAATGTAAATGGTGTAACTATCTGGGCATCAAGTGAAGATTTTTAAATGTTCTGTGCTACTTGAGGATATGCTTTACTTGAAAACATCATCTTTCAATATGTGTCAGGGAACACATGCTTAATACAGGGTATAGGGACCTTGAGTGTCAGACTTGATCCTCTAGATGGCCTTTCCTCCCCTGTCTCATGATTGCCTCTATCCTTGAACCTGGATATGATTTCTGATTAGTAAGAACCAAATTTGAAAATCTCATTCTTTGTGTCAGCCCAGATTTTCTAAACCCTGTAACACTTCTCTCAATTAAACTCTCACTAAATGCCCAGTTTGAGTGCGCCATGGTTCTCTGATTAATTTTCTTTACTTGAAGTGATGTGACAAAACATTAAAAGCACCTTACTTGCTCTAGCAGTAAGGTGGCTAATAAAAAAAAAACAATTTTAAAGACTTATTTGTTTAATATTTGAAAGAATGACACACAGAGTGAGTGAGTGAGTGAGAGAGAGAGAGAGAGAGAGAGATTTTCTATCTGCTGGATTACTCCCCAAATGGTCACAACAACTGATCTGGGCCAGTCCAAACCCTGGAACCAGAAACCCCATCCAAGTCTCCTACTTGGGTCCAAGGCACCTGGGCCACCTGGAAATGTAGGAGAAGATGGCCCAAGTCCTTGAGCCCCTGCACTCATATGGGAGACCCAGATGAAGCTCCTGAATCCTGTCTTTGTCCTGGCTCAACTTGGGTCATTGCAATCTTTTGGGAAGTGAACCAGCAGAAGGAAGTTCTCTGTATCTCTCCCTCTCTGTCATGGTAACTCCACCTTTTAAATAAATTTAAAAAAATCTACCAGGATTTGGTCAACTATAATCCTATAATCCTTCCTCTATGTGGGTAATAGTAGGAACTTCTTATTCTGATTTGACTCTGATCTGATACTCTTTACCCAAGATATATGTTTCCCTATCCCTCCCAACCTCTAGTAATCACAATTCTGTGTTCAAATTGAGTTTCTGTTTTTGTTTTGATCACAGCATGCCTTGGAGAAGGTTATTTTTGTTGAATCTGGCTAGGACCCTTTGAGCTTTGTGTTTTGTAACTCAAGTCTCTTTCAAGACTTGTGAAGTTTTTAACTATTTAACTACCACATTCAGTAGATTCTCAATGTATTTTTCCTTTCTTCTCCTTCAGGCATACCTATAGTATAAATACTTATCGGTTTAATGGTATCTCATACGTCTCATAGGATTTCTTCATTAATTTAAATTATTTTTTCTTTATGTTTCTCAACTGAGTTATTTCAAAATTATTATCCTCAAAATCAGAAATTCTTCTACTTGCATTATTTTGTTATTGAAGCTCTCATTTACATTTTTATTTCAACTTTTTTTTTTTTTGACAGGCAGAGTGGATAGTGAGAGAGAGACAGAGAGAAAGGTCTTCCTTTTTGCCGCTGGTTCACCCTCCAATGGCCGCCGCAGCAGGCACACCGCGCTGATCCGATGGCAGGAGCCAGGTGCTTCTTCTGGTCTCCCATGGGTGCAGGGCCCAAGCACTTGGGCCATCCTCCACTGCACTCCCTGGCCACAGCAGAGAGCTGGCCTGGAAGAGGGGCAACTGGGACAGAATCCGGCGCCCCGACCAGGCCTAGAACTCAGTGTGCCGGCGCCGCAAGGCGGAGGTACATTTTTATTTCATTAACTAGTTTTTAGCTCCAAAATTTCTGTTATTCTTTTTAACGTTGTCTATGTCTTTGTTGAATTTCTCAATTTTATCATAGTTTCCCTCCTCTTTAAATTGTATATCTGTATGCCCTTTCGTCACATTGAGTTTCCATAGGATTATTCTTTTGAATTCTTTTCCAGGAATTCTATAGATTTTCTTCAAATCAGTATTCTTGTATGGAGAACTATTGTGTTCTTTTGGATGTGGCATGCTTCCTTGTTTCTTCATGTTTCTTGTGTTCCTTCATTGATATATGAACATGTGGTGTAACAGTTCCTTCTTTGTGGAGTAAATTAGTTGGAAAATTCTTTTTTGTTCAATAGAATGCAATGGTATATTTGCTGTAGTTTGATTCTAGGCAGCATTTAAAGTATAAACTGAACATTTGGATTTCCTCTTTTGAATAATGCCTGTTTAAGTCTTTTGCCCATTTTTTAACTGAGTTGTTTGTTTTGTTGTTGTTGAGTTTCTTAAGCTCTTTATAGATTCTGGATATTAATCCTTTATCAGTTGCAAGTTAGCAAATAAATTCTCCCATTCTATCAGTTGCCTCCTCTCTTTGCTGAGAGTTTCTTTTGCAGTACAGAAGCTTCTCAGCTTGAAGTAATCCCATTTTTCAGTTTTGGCTTTGATGGCCTGTACCTCTGAGGACTTCTCCAAAAAATTCTTTGCCTATGCCAACGTCTTGCAGGGTTTCCTCAATGTTCTTTAATAATTTGATGGTATCAGCTCATAGACTTAGGTCTTTAATCCACTTTGAGTGAATTTTTGTGTAAGATGTAAGGTAGGAGTCTTGTTTCATACTTCTGCATGTGGAGATCCTATTTTCCCAGCATGTCCTCACTTTAGGGATTGACTTTAGTTCCTTTGTCCAAAATAAGTTGGTTGTATATGCATGCATTGATTTCTGGCATTTCTATTCTGTTCCATTAGTCTGTCCATCATCTGTTTTTGTGCCAGTAGCAAGCTGTTGTGATTATAACTGCCCTGTAGTATGTCTTGAAATCTGGTATTCTGATGCCTTTGGCTTTGTTTTTGTTGTATAAGACTGCTTCAGCTATTCGTGGTATTCCATGTTTCCATATTAATTTAAGCATCATTTTTTTTCTATACTGAGAAGAATGTTTTTGGTACTTTGATTGGTATCACATTGAACCTATAAATTGCTTTTGGGAAGATGGACATTTTAATGATATTGTATTTCGAATCCAAGAACATGGAAGATTTTTCCATTTTGGGGGTTTTCTTCTATTTCTTTCTTAGATGTTTTGTAATTCTCATCATAGAGATCTTTGATGTACTTGGTTACATTTATTGCAAGGTATTTGATATTTTTTGTAGCTATTGTGAATGTAATTGATCTTAGAAGTTCTTTCTCAGCTGTGACATTGTCTGTGTATACAAAGGCTATTGATGTTTTTGTGTAAATTTTTTATCCTGCCACTTTACCAAACTTTATGAGTTCCAATAGTCTCTCAGTGGAGTCTTTTGGATCCCCTATATATAAAATCATGCTATTTGCAAAATAGGAATAGTTAGACTTCCTCCTTCCCAATTGGTATCCCTTTGATTTCTTTTTCTTGCCTAATAGCTCTGGCACATATAAATATCCTCAAGATCACTAACCATCAGGGAAACGCAAATCAAAACCACAATGAAGTTTCATTTCATCCCTGTTAGAATGGCTTTCATACAGAAATCAACAAACAACAAATGCTGGTGAGTATGTGGAAATAAAGGTACCCTAATCCACTGTTGGTGGGAATGTGAACTGGTACAGCCACCACGGACGATAGTGCAGAGCTACTTCAGAGATCTGAATATAGACCTACATGTGACCCAGCCAACCAATTCCTAGGAATTTACCCAAATGAAATAAGAGCAGCATATGGAAAAGTTACCCGTACCCCATGTTTTTGTAACTCAATTCTTAATTGATTTAATAAGATATGGAATCTTATTGATAATAAGATTATCATAATTCCGTAATAAGATATGGAATCAACCCAAATGTCCAAATGTCCATCAACTGAAGACAGGATAAAGAAATAATGGGATCTGTAAGCCATGGAATGCTACACAGCTGTAAAAACTGAAATCCTTTCATTTGCAACAAAATGGATGCAACTGGAAAGCATTATACTTAGTGGAATAAGCCAATCAGAAAAGGACAAATACCATACATTCTCCTTGATCTGAGGGAAACAATAGGGTAACTAGATTTTAATCCATAGAAGTAAAATTGACACTTTGAGATGTAATGCCTTTGAACAGCCCTAGTCTCAACTGTTGAGGAACAGTTTCTTTTTTTCCATACTATGTGTTGATCTTTTTACTTAGTATATGGTTAATCTTATATGTATAAATTTAGTCTTATGTGTATTAATTGAAATAAACTTTATAAACTTTATAGTAAAAAATAAGAATGACAATGGGAGAGGGAGGAGGAAGAAGTGTGGAAGTGTGGATGGGAGAGTAGGTAGGGTTGGAAGAATTGCTATATTTCTAAGTTTGTATTTATGAAATTCAGTAAGTTTGTACACCCGAAATAAAAGGGTTTTGGATAAAAACAGCATGAAGTGACAAATATTATAATAAAATCTACATTTTATCATGCTAGAAAAAATAAAGTATAAACTGATGATTTGTTTAACTGTATTCAATGTCAGAAGTGTCTATGAGTTATCTAGTATGCAACTGTTCATGGAGATAATAATATAACCTTGACATGGATGTGGGCTTCCAAAGGTGCATGTCCTCAGGCCCCAAAAAGATTAATGTCAATCTCACTAGGGTTTATAATGGCAATGACCACATTCCTGCTTTGGGACCAGGAAGGAGATGCCTTCTTTTTCACACCAGGCAAGCTTGAGTGATTCTGCGGATGTGGCACAAATAACTGTGCACCTAGATCTGTATAATGTGTATGGCAGGTCCTGCTGAATGGGCTTATAGCACCAAACTGATTTTCAGCATGAAAAATGTGAAAAGAAAGTTTCCCTGGTCACTCATGGTAAATATACGTCATACTAGAGATTGTGCAATGTCATTTGTAGATCTAGAGCAGTAGAATGCAGGCAAGGTCTCTGTAGGTCCCATAGGGTAGTTTCTAGTAGTTCTGAAGAATATGTTACCAATAATCATAGCCCCAGAGCTGCAGGGAAGGAAGGGAACCTTGTTTAGGTCCCACAGGAAAAAAATACAGGTTTTGTTAGAGATTACACCCTGGAAACCATAGATTTGAATCAATGGAATAGAGAGACAGACTTTTCCAGATCCTCCAGGTCAAGCACAAATATTCTCAGCACTTAAAGGCCAACAGCCACAGTCCTAGAAGTGCAAGTTACAGGGGAATCCTTACCCAGGCCTCATGTTTCACTCACAGGCTATGCTGGTAATTGTGTACTTGCAGATGTGGGTTTGAAACATTAGAATGAAAATAGGTCATCACTCACATCCCATGGGGAAAACTCAGGTGAATCGCTGGGCTAACTATCCTGAAGTCTCAATTGCAGAGTGGCAGGACTCAGACAGACAGTAACTTGTACCTGTCACACAGGCTGATCACAGGTCATGCTGGGGATGATGCAATAGTTGGTGCCAGTCTGGTCACTGGCATTCAGATATGATATTCTATAAGTTTGACAGGCAAGTCCAATTGCCCTTCAGTCTCAGAATCAGAGCTGCAGGATGTAGTAGGGTCCTTACCCAGGTCCCTTGAGGTTAAACTCAGGTGGCTCCATGGAATATGGCTCCAACAGTCCCAGTCTCAGAGATTCAGGTCACAGAGAATTCCTTACAGAAGTCCTATACGAGGGATTATGATCTGGCAGTCACAGGTCTAAGGCATAAGAATGTAGATAGGGCCTTCCTCATGCCGTACATGGGAGTATATGTGTCCCTGGAACTTATAAAATACAGGCACAGTCCAAAAGCCACAGGATACAGTGGGTTCTCAACCCACTTCTCACATGTTGAAAGCTGGTCATTCTGGGTATGACTGACCCATAGCTACAAGTCTGAAGCAGAGAGGAGGGAAGGTGTCCTCCGTGTTCCAACAGTGAGTGCAAGTTTCTACAGGGATTGCGCCTACAATCACAGTCCCAGAACTGGAGGACACAGAAAGGATTGCCCCAATCCCACAGGGCATGCAAAGACAACACTGTAGTTTATGCTCTGGTTACCTAGTACCCTGTGCTGAGCAAAATCCTCGTCCTGTGGTTTTGTGTATGGTCTGCGGTTGGTGCCAAACCCCATGAAGCAGAGAGGAAATTTCTTTCATTGAATGGAGTAAGTGAGCATGGCCAGGGCATATGCTCAGTAATTTTGCAGCTGTAAGATGCAGAGGGGTCTTCTCTTTGCTCTATGAAGCACCCTGTCCTTGCTGGGGGCTTCTGGTGGCAGCAGGATTGCTGTCCTCTAAGACAGAATGGAGTTTAGTAGTAGCCATACTGCAGCAGCTCAGGGTTGGGTTTTGAGTCTGGAGAAAAGCAATATGGGTTCCCTTCTTGGGAAAAAGAAGTGGCTTGGACCCCAGTCATCTTCCTAGACTGAATTTAAAACCAGTGAAGAGCATGAGATTCTTCTGTAGTTAGCCCTATCAGTCTTTGGCCAGAGTAACAGAGCTTTCAACATAAGGTTTCCTGACAAGATAGAGTGGCCCCAACTGAGGTGCCAGAAGAGGACTAAGATTTTTCTTAGTCAACCTCCTGGAAACATAGTTCTTCCTTTGCTGTTATGGTTCTTCTCTGTGGTGGAAGCCAGTGCAATACCTTTATCCAGGCATCTTGGATCCCTCCAGCTAGGATGTACTTCCATAATGCTGAATGATATTTGACTACATTTTGATATCAAATTTTAAATCCATTCATCCATTGGCGGGTATTGTGGCTTTTTCATATCTTGGTTATTGATAAACATAGTAATACAGATATGACCTTCCAATACTGATTTCCATTTGGATATATACATATATATGAAGTGGGACATATGTTAATATTTTTGAGGAAGCTACAGAGTGTTTTCCATGTGACTGCACCATTTTACCTTCCTACCACTGACAATGACATCATGGATGAACCTGGAAGGAATTATACTAGGTGAAATAACCCTGTGATGGGCAATAACTGCATGATTCCACTTCTATGAAGTATCCAAAATAATCAAACTCATAGAGAAAAGAATGTCTGCTGTCAGATTTTGAGGGAATGGGAAGCTGTTCGGTAAATACAAAGTTTCAAATATGCAAGGTGAATAAGTCCTAGAGTTTTGTTATACATCACAGCACTTTTAGTTTGTAATAGTAGATTGTGCACTTAAAAGTTTAGGTTGGGTACGCATCTTGCCTAGTAGTTAAGGCACAACTTGGGAGGCCCACATCCCATATCAGACAACTTGGGTTCAGGTGCTGGCTCAGCTCCCAATTCGAACTTCCTGGTAATATAGACCCTAAGAGACAATAGGTGATGGCTCAAGTAGTTGGATCCCTGCAAGTCACATGGGGACTTGACTGAATTCCCAGCTCCTGGCTGTGGCCTGGCCCAGCCTTGGCTTTTGCAAGTATTTCACCCAGTGGGTAAGAGAGCTCTTACTCTGTCTCTCTTTTTCTCTCTTTGTCTCTCTCTCTCTCTGTGTTTCTTTCAAATAAATAAAATAAAGTTCACTAAGTGAGAAGATTTCATGATTTCTTAACACAAAAAAACAAAACACAACAAAAAAGTGACACAAAACTTTTGAAGGTAATGGATATATTCATTTCTTTGATTTTGCTGACAATTTCATGGTTACATGCACATGTTCATATTAGAAATATACAGTTTTTGTACATCAATTATTCCTCAATAAAGCTGTTAGCTCTGGTGGGTTTGTAGTAAACTTTTGTGTGATCAAATATCCGTATTGTGATCTTATAATGGCACTTGAGGCAAATTGTCTATTAGACTAAATCCTTAATAGAACTGATAGTATTGGGTTTATCGGATTGGGGTGGGACACAAATTCAATCATGTTTCTATGTCTGGCAGTGCTTGAAGCATAAAAGGAAGTTAGTGCATTTTTTTCACCTCTCTTCTTTTTCTTTCTACAGGATGCATCTTAGTGGAATTTACTGAAGGGAAAACAAAGCAAAACAAAACAAAAGAACAACCTAATTTTTAGCAGAAGTAATTCAATTAACTTTTTAGTTTTTCAGTAAAATGAGGGTCTTTTACCTCTTGAAATTGTTGGGAGTGGCAGTTATTGCTCACTTAGGAATAAATGTCAAAAGAAAGAAGGCTAAAAAGATGCAAGTATGGATATCAGAGGTAAGAAAAGTAAACATGGAGCAGAATATAGGGAGAGTCATGTAGTAAAAATAAAATAACAAGGGTAATAGAAAAAGAAACCCACTTTGGAGGCATTTATCTCTTATCAGCTTTACAAGAACATTGATCAATGGTAAGAATGAGTAAAACAAGAAAAAATTGACAAGGCAGATCAAGGTAGATGAGGAAATACAAAAATAGGAAGATAAGGGCAAAAGGGAAAGAAAATGACTTTGGTTTGCTTTGTCCCATAGATTCTACAGTGGTTGATATAAAATAAAAATGCAAGTCAGAAAATTGTATTAATGTTACTTTATTTTTAAATTTTATTTGTGTACATATTTCATGTATGATTAACAAACAGTGATACTTCCCACCCACCCACACTCTCATCCTTGTTCTCCCTGTCCCATTCCCACTCCAAACTTTCACAAAGATTTATTTTTTTAAAGATTTATTTTATTTATTTGAAAGACAGAGTTACAGAGAGAGGTAGAGACAGAGAGAGAGAGAGGTCTTCCACTCTCTGGTTCACTCCCCAGATAGCTGCAATGGCCAGAGCTGTGCTGATCTGAAGCAAGGAGCCAGGAGCTTCCTCCAGGTCTCCCATGTGGGTGTAGGGGCCCATGGACTTGGGCCATCTTCCACTGCTTTCCCAGGCCACAGAGAGAGCTGAATTGGAAAAGGAGTAGCCAGGACTCAAATCGGCCTCCATATGAGACGCCGGTGTCTCTGGCCAGGGTGTTAACCTGCTGTGCCACAGCGCGGGCCCCAACAAATATCTATTTTCAGTTTACTTCATACTCTTAAGATTAACCTTATACTAAGGAAGGAGTTCAATAAATAGTATGAAAAAAAAAAAAAACACTGTTCCTCAACAGTAGAAACAAGGACTGTAGATGTCATCAAATCTCACGACATCAGTTTCAATCCAATACTCTACATTTTAGATATTCTGTTAGTTACCAAAGATCAGGGAAAACATATGTCGTCCATCTTTTTGGAACTAGCTTAAGGAAAAGTATATTTTAAATTTTGGAACTTCCATAAGCAGAGCAGGAAACTATCCTTGACAAAGATCAGGACTGCCAGTACAGGATTGGATGAATCCTGAACAAACATGACAAATATCCAAGGAATATCATCTTTAGTCATTAAAATTCCAAGGCTTAAGGAGTTTGATGTGAGTCATCAGATGCACAGAAAAACCAGATTAATTTTGATGACCTCATAGGGAGAAAATGTAGCAGCATTCCCTAGAGCGTCATATGGATGATTTTAGTGAATGTGTCATGATAAAGATATGTAATAGAGTATAGAGCCTAAGAACTGAAATATGCAAATTGTCAAAATTAACCAGATAAAAAGAAATTGAGTTGCAATGAGAGAGGAAAAAGAAAATTAATGGCAAGAAGGTAGATCAACACAGAATTGACACCATATTGGGGTTGGCAAGATTTCCTGTAAAGGACTAGAGAGCAAATAATTTTCAATTTGCAGGCCATATGGTTTCTGCCAAAACTACTCTGCCCTTTTAGTGCAAAAGCAGCCATTGACAATCTGTAAACAAATGAGCATTACTGTTCTAATAAATCTTTATTTATAAAAACAGATGGCATATGGGTCATAGTTTGCTGACCTTGCACTGTATTTCTACCTCGGATGGAGAAAATAGAATATAACCCTAATAAAAAGAACCATAGGATATCAAGCAGAGAGATAGGGCTGTGCATTTAGGGTAGATTTGGGAAATATCTCCAATTCCATGTGAATTTCTTCATCACTTATTTTAAAAGGTTTAGTAAAGTTTTCCAAAAGGTTTGTCTGTCTATTTATGACAGTAACTGAATTTCTGAAACCATGCTTCTATCAGAAGGCAAGAACTTTTTGCATATTAATTCTTAAAAACAGCCTGCATGTTTAAGATTTCATTAAACTATATAAATTTGAATGGGGGGAGGGGAGGCAAAATGATCAGCCAAGTGTGGCTTTTTTTTTTTTTTTTTTTTTAGGAGTTACTAATGATAGAACTTTTCCAGAAAAAAAGAAGTTAAAAACGCACCACAGGCAGCCTCAAGAATGCATAGGAATATACCAGGCTGTCAGGAAATGTGCTCCAGGGGTGGAGGAACAAGGATATCACTGGGGCTTCTGCAGAAACAGAATAAAGTGCAACTTTTGTAATGAGAAGGTCATAGTTATGCAAAATTCATGAAAGCAAGTCACCTGCAGAAAGCAGCCAGCTAACCTAGTGGAGAATGAAAAGAGATAGGAAGCAGTTGAGCTGCTCACACCTACACCAGTGGATTTAGATGTAGGGGAGAAGTGAGCCTTTGAAAGGTATTTGCAAGAAGACATGGAAAGGAGAATAAAGAGGATGGATTTCAAGTTGTAGATGGGTTGCTGAATAACAACATAAAATAGCTGGGGAGCACAATACACAGAGTGAGGCAAGTCAGGGACTAGAGAGGGGAGGAGCTGGCTCCTGCTGAAGAAGGAGCCACACAGGGACTGTTTTAGTACAAATGGGCTTTTGTGAGAACCGCAGGAGAGGGAAGGGAGGAGAGAGGACACAGAGAGAGAATGAGGGAAGACAAGAGCAAGGTGGGGGGGGGGGGCAGTCCCTCCTCCAGCCCTGGAATAGAAGCTTCCCCAGGGGAGCCACAATAAGGAGGCCCAGGAGGAGAAGGCACACAATCAGATCTCTGAGGGAATGGAACAAAGAAGCTAAAGGAGAAAATAAAAGGGGTAGTTCAAAGAATATTTCAATCAACACGAAATTTGTAGCAAAGCATCACTGCGGATAGGAATATGTACTCCTGCTAGCACAGGAATAAAGGACTCTGAAGGCCAAAAAGCCAAGGGGATGGGAAAGAAATGGACATGCGTGATATAGGGTTCCTCAGGAACCAGAATGCAAGTTAGGCTCTGAAGATTTTGAAGGCAATTTGTTTGCTCTGCTGGGCGGGGATTATAAATAGCTTTTTGTCTCATCAAGACTGGCAGCTCTCCCCAAAACACTCTACAAATATAAGATATTATTATACATTCAAATTCATATCCTAAAGTACACATTTATGTCAAATACTAGATTTGTTGATGTGATAGATAAGGTGTTAAGTACATATATAAATGGAGAATCAAATATATATGCATGTAATGTGTCATATGCATGCATATTTATAAATACTCATATATGTACACATTATTTTTTAAAAAAAGATTTATGTATTTGAAAGCAAACTTACAGAGAGGGAGAAGGAGAGGGAGAGGGAGAGAGAGAGAGAGAGAGAGAGATAGTCTTCCATTCGCTGGTTCAGTCCCCTGATGGCTGCAATGGCCAGAGCTGAGCCGATCTGAAGCCAGGAGCCAGGAGCTTCTTCCAGGTCTCCCATGCAGGTGCAGGAGCTCAAGTACTTGGGCCATCTTCCGCTGCTTTCTCAGGCCACAGCAGAGAGCTGAATTGGAAGTGGAACAGCCAGGACTCAAACCGGCACTGCAGGCAGTGGCTTTACCAGCTATGCCACAGTGCAGACCCCTATATGTACATATTATATGCAAAAGATCAATTAGCAATTATGAGTACCTATTAGACATTTTATTGATTAAAATAAATAAAAGATCATAAAAATGAATAATGCAGAGGTGTGTCTGAATCATTACTCACAGAGATTGAATAGTCATTCAGTGAAGTGCAGAGGTAGACGCAAAGCACATTTAGCTCATCATGAATTTTCACTGACAGGAATAAGAAACTGGAATATTTCTTTTTACAAAAACAATGAGTTGACTTTTTCTTATGGGCAGCTTCACTGCTAAAATAATTTTTTGCACATTTCAGTTTTTTTTTTTTCCAATTGGCTATTTAAATTCTTCAGAGTCTGAATATACCTTCTTGTTTCTAGAACCATCAGTCTCTCTTCCTCTGTCACTTACACATCCACAGAATAGGGAGGGAAAGTTTGAGGCCACCCAGGGAAAGAGAGCTGCTGGGTGTAATTGGATAGGGTGTAATTGGATTGGGTGTAATTGGATAGGGTAGTTGTGGCAACTGCTCCAATTGGATATTCTGTAAATATCACAGAAAATGGACTCTGTTTTGATTTTATCCCTGTGACACTTTATATGGAATATTCTTTATGTTTAGCATTTATTTGTTTTTGCTATGAAGAAGATTTTTTTATTTTATTCTTTCTTTTTTATGAAGAAGGTTTTACTTTTTTACTTTATTTTTTAAGGAATACAAATTTCATAAGTACAACTTTAGGAATATGGTTATTCTTACCACCATACCTGCCATCCCTGCCCCACTCCCACCTCTCCTCCCTCTCCCCTTGCCAGTCCCATTCTCCATTAAGATTCATTTTCAGTTAGCTTTGTACACAGAAGATCAACTCTATACTAAGTAAAGATTTCAATAATTTGCACAAACACACAAAAAAACCTGAGCACTAGTTTTATAGTTAACTCTCATAATACAACTCACTGAGGACAAAGGTCCTGCATGAGGAGTTAGTGCACAGTGACTCCTGTTGTTAATTTAACAATTAACATTCTTATGTATGACATCAGTGACCACCCAAGCCTCTTGAGATGAGTTGCCTAGGCTATGAAACCTTTTGAATCCACAACTCCATCAGTATTTGGACAAGGCCATAAAGAAAGCAGAAGTTCTCCCCTCCCTTTAGAGAAAAGGACATTCTTCTTTAATGGCCACTTCCTTCTGCTGGGATTGCATTCACAGAGATCCTCCATATAGGACATTTTTGCCACAGTGTCTTGGCTTTCCATGCCTGAAATGCTCTCACAAGCTTTTCAGCCAGACAAGGAAGAATTAAGGGCTGATTCTGAGGTCAGAGTGTTACTTAAAGCAATTGTCATTCTTTGAGTCTGCTATGTGGACTGCTTCCCAGGTTGGAATATTCTCTCCTTTCTTATTTACTTATTTAAAGATTTTATTTATTTATTTGTCAGGCAGAGTTACAGACAGTGTGAGAGAGACAGAAAGAAAGGTCTTCCTTCTTTGTTTCACTCCCCAAGTGGCCACAATAGCCAGAACTGTGCTACCAGAACTGTACACTACCAAGAATTTTAATATACATTATATATAGAACATAAATGGGGATATTAAATATTGTCTAATTTTTCAGTAACGGGGGACTTGAAAACATTATGACCTATAAATACTACAAATCTTTCTTTAAAAATTTCTAGGATATTAAGCAGATGGTTTGTGAACAAGTAGAAACCATTTGTTCATTCCTTCATTTATTCAGTAGATGTTCATTGAGCACCTACTTGTGTCAGGTGCATAGGGTTAATCAGGCCTTAGGGAAAGTTCTTTTCTCATGATTATTCCTTTAGAATTATAAAAGTGGTTGCCAGTGTTGTGGCATAGCATGTAAAGCTGCCATCTATGACATCTTCATTGCATATGGGCTACAGTTTGTGTCCCAGCTGCTCCACTTCTGATCCAGCTCCATGCAGATATGCCTGGGAAAGTAGTGGAAGCTTGCCTAAGTGCTTGGGCTCCAGCACCCACGTGGGAGACTCAGATGAAGCTCCTGGCTCCTGGGTTCAGATGAGCCTACCTCTAGCCATTGCAACCATTTGGGGAGTGGACCAGAGAATGGAAGGTCTCTCTCTTTCTGTAGTCTTCTCTATAATTCTTCCTTTCAAATAAATAAAATAAATATCAAAAAATATAGAAGTGATTCATAATATAACATCATACTTCTTTTAGAAGTTTTGTTATTTGAGCATATATATGATGCAAGAAAAGAAAAATAAAACCTACCAGTGTTAATTTTACAATAAACCATTATAGTAACCATGGTGTTGCTTGTTAGTCATTGATAGAAAACAGGTTTACTCCTAACTCCTTAGAGTACTTGTTTTGTGGTTTTATAACATCTGAGAAATTGAAAATGTCTCTGGAACATATAAAAGTGTATTGCTTCTTAAATTTTTATGTAGATTTCAAATCCCTAAGAAAGAAACATTTTCATAATGTAATTTTTCTAGACTTTCTCCTCAGAGTCTAAACTGCTCCAAGTTCAAGAAAATTTTCTCTCTAATCATCTGAATATTTCATGTAACTATAATATTCCATTGTATTAAGATAAATCAAGCTTGCCTCAAAAATTTAAATTTGGGCAGATTCTTCTTTGGACAATTTGATATTTCCTTCTAATTCTGCAGGAATATTCTTTTCTCAGAGTTCAGGATTCCTTTGAATTTCTAAGAATAAAAAGGTAAGCAACTTATTATTCTTGCCTATAAGGAAAGGAACAAGCAAGGATAAATAAACTCCAAGAATAATCACTGAGATTCATTTAAATGATTACTTTTCACTCCTTTAATAAAGTTTCTATGGTGAGGCTCACAATCAGCAGAAAGTAGTGACTATAGCTTGCATTCTCACTCCTTCTCCCCACCTGGGGCTGAAAGGACTCCCGGGATTTCAGGAGTAAAGCCAGTCATCAGGAGATCAAGAAAGGGAAGCTGGCCTGCACCGTGGCTTAACAGGCTAATCCTCCGCCTTGTGGCGCCGGCACACCAGGTTCTAGTCCCGGTCGGGGCTCTGGATTCTGTCCCGGTTGCCCCTCTTCCAGGCCAGCTCTCTGCTGTGGCCCGGGAAGGCAGTGGAGGATGGCCCAGGTCCTTGGGCCCTGTACCCGCATGGGAGACCAGGAGAAGCACCTGGCTCCTGGCTTCGGATCAGCGAGATGCGCCGGCCGCAGTGGCCATTGGAGGATGAACCAACGGCAAAAAGGAAGACCTTTCTCTCTGTCTCTCTCTCTCACTATCCACTCTGCCTGTCAAAAGAAAAAAAAGAAAGGGAAGCTTTTGGATGAAGAATGCATTAAATCAATTCTCTCCTCTGTGATTCCAACATGTTATATTCTACTCCCACCATATCCCTCGCTAGGTATTTGCCTGGATCCTCTGTCATTAATTCATTAAAAACGTATATAGTGAGTACTGTCTATCTTCAAAACTCTGGAAGTGACGAGAGAATGATGGGGATTTATTGTATTTTATTGGAACATTTCTTATTTTGGAAAGTTTAAGTTACTTTTAAAAGGAACAGAGATGTCCACGGGTTCAATATGTGAAGTCAAATTGCCAGGTAAAGCATCAAGAAGAATAGGGATCTTTCCTGTCCTCATGTATGAGCTTCTCATTAAGATGGGTCACATACTGGTCTCTGAACAGGCTTACATGTTTTCTTTCAAGGGTATCTATAATTAATTTTAATGAAGTGTGTAAAGACAGGGAAATGGCTGCCATGAAATAGTAAGATTTTTTGTTACTTGTGGATCCCTATAAATAGGAAGGATCTTGTGCCATTCCACACAGGGCTGTTTAAGGAAGCACTAGTAACAGTTAAGCAGCAATGGAGTGAAAGGATTGATGTGGTACAACCACACAAAAGGCTGAGTTTGACGTGAAGAAAGTAGATATTTCTTTTGCAAAGTGAAAAGCAAGGAGTATGAATGGTTATTATCTTAATCCCCAACTCCTCCATCGATTAAGAATAAGTAATCTTACAGACTGAAGTTGGAGTTGATAAGTGCATTATCAGCTTATATTCAAGTTTTTGGTTAGTCTGCAGTGAGTACTTGTAGCTTTCTGTTGATTGCTCAGAAATAGGACTTTCATCACATTCTTTTAAGAATTTTAATGATAGAAAAGCAGGCTCTGGTCAGTCTTGGGACTTTGTGTAGGATGCTATAACTATGCTTACTCAAGTTCTGTGATTCCTAAAAAGAAAAATTCTTGGGGCCTAACACCAAGACATTCTCTATAGAGGTCAGTTTACTCCTGAGTCTTTTGATCTGTAACCTTGCAGGGCAGGCTGCATCAAACATGCCAAACTCCCAACTTAGTGAGTGAATCTTCAGTGAGAACATGATGCACAATCATCAAAGCAGGGTGAGGAAGCTGCATGCTAAGGGACAGAAATATGACAGCTCTACAGAATCTACATGAAAGGCCTGGGATGGGGGTCTGGATTCAGGGAATTCATGGACATGAGCCTTATTGAGGTTTCCAGGAAAAGGAAGGAGAGAGCCAGAGTAAATAGGTTTAGCATTGAGTACTTTAAATAATTTCAATGGGTTCTGAGGCATAGAAGTTGTTTCCAGTTGTCTGCTACCTCACCCTGAGTGATTCATTCAAGGGAACAGTGCTCCTGAGTATAAAAATCTCATAGGGAGTTTAGTGAGTTGGGCTCTGAATTGTTGCTTAGTATATAAAATACATTCCTAGGAGAGTTGCTTCTTATTTTCAGGAATTAGCTAAATTTATGAGGCAGAGAGAATCCAAGATGTCAAAGCATCAGAGAATGCAAATGCCATGCCTAATAACCCTTTTTGATTTATAGTCTCTGATTCTAAATTCCCCCATTACTGTGAACTTTGAGCTCTGGTTTCAGACCAGTCAGATTCTAGATTTGGACCATTTCTATGCCTCAACACAACTTGGCCCGTATTTCAATTGTACCTATTCATGCCAACATTTGGTTGACGGTTTACGTTTGCTTCATTATCACACTTACACAAACACAACAAGGGCACTCACTGCAATAATATTAAGAAAAAAACGTAGGAATAACTTAAATATTTTTGAGTCTTGTTTAGTTAAATAAGTCATGATACATCCATGTGATGGAATTCAGTAAACATTCTTAAAATCATATTTTTGAATAACTAAGGTAATACTTAAAACATTCAATGACAAAAGTTCATGACAAGATGTGTTATACTAGTGCCAATTTTAATGTAACAACATGAGTAAATGATAAGTAGATACTTCAACATACACATTTGTTGGGAAACTGAGAAAATTATATCTGAATCATATTAATCTATCTTTTAATACTATTTTGTATTTAGCATTTATTATCTCTGTAAACAGAAATGTACAGTTTATTTAACAGTGAAGGATTACTGTTTAATAGAAGTAGAATTAAATCATTCATTCAACTGATTTTTTTGAACGCCTGCTAAATTATGTCACTAAGGTGGATATTGAAAATTCAGCATGAACAAGCTCTTGCCATCCCAGAATTTAGAGTGGTAAACGCTGATAAATAATCAATTGATTATAGTATATCAGTCAATATTTTACACATATTGAGTATTTAATCAATTCTTACTTAGTGTTAAGAGGAGAAATAATGTTAGGTTCACTATACATGCAAGGAGCTAATTCAGATTTTCAGAAGCGCATATTGCTAACTTCAGTGATGCCCACAACTTTTCTATCTTTTTCTACTTTATTGCTGTTTCAATATATTGTAATAAATAAACTCTCATTCATATACTATAACAAGTCTATGACTAACTCTGAAGCATCCTTATGATTGTATAATTCTTGTATCTTCCAAATTTGAACCAGAGTAGTATCTCTGGAGATTTTCTCTAAGCCTTAAACTGGGTGGAATGTTAGAGAATAATACATGATCTGTAGTCTATGGAATTCTGATAAATACAAGGGACCGCAGCAGGGCAAATAAGGCAGCAGAGGAACTGGTTTTCTGCAGGAAGAGTGAGAGCTGGGGAGTCTTATTCAGGAGAACATGCTGATCTTATTTGAATGTAGTCGACAGGTCTATTGCAAAGTTCAGCTTGCTTTCAAGCACAGACACCAGAATAGTCCAAAGTTAGGAACTGATCTGTAGGATTGTCTGACTAATTGGAAACTAAACCCAATTCTTTTTTTTTCCTAAGATTTTATTTGTTTATTTGAAAGTCAGAACTACACACACAGAGAGAGAGAGAGAGAGAGAGAGAATCTTCCACCTGTTGGTTCACTTTCCAAATGTCCATAATGGCCAAGACTGCCAGACCAAAGCCAGGATCCAGAAGCCTCATCTGGGTCTCCCATGTGGAAACAGGGGCCCAAAAATTTGAACCACCCTCCACTGCCTTGTCAAGCACATTAGCAGGGAGCAGGATTGGAAGTGGAGCATCCCATATGGGATGCCGGCACTACTGCAGACGGTGACCTAACCTACAACACCACAGCACTGGCTCCAACTAAATCCAATTCTAAAAGTGGCCCAAGGGAGGCCGAGGGTCCTTTAATTCAAGGATCTAGATGGGCCACCAGGGAAGGCTTTTGGTCAATTAAGTTCTAAGACTGGTCTAAGGAAGGAGAATGGGGCAGGGTGACCTTATTATTATTATTATTATTATTATTATTTGACAGGCAGAGTTAGGCAGTGAGATAGAGAGAGAGAGACAGAAAGAAAGGTCTTTCTTTCCATTGGTTCACCCCCCAAATGGCAGCTACAGCCAGCATGCTGCAACCAGCGCACTGCGCCGATCCGAAGCCAAGAGCCAGGTGCTTCTTCCTGGTCTCCCATGAGGGTGTAGGGCCCAAGCACTGGGCCATCCTCCACTGCCTTCCTGGGCCACAGCAGAGAGCTGGACTGGAAGAGGAGCAGCAAGAATAGAATCTGGTGCCCCAACAGGGACTAGAACCTGCGGTGCCAGAGCCACAGGATTAGCCAAGTGAGCCGCAGCACTGGCCAAGGTGACCTTGTTTTAAGCATAACAGGAAGAAGTCAGCTAAGCCCTGGGTTTATAGCCTATCCTGGCCAGGATAAACTAAGGAACTTGGACAAGGCTGTTGATAGAACAGACAGCAACAATAAAAGTGAAATATTAAATTTTTATCTTTTGGGGATGTCATCTTTAAGAAAAAAAATACATTGTACAGATACAAAATTAAGTATTAAAGTGAGCAAAGAAATCAAGACAAAATACAAGCATAAAAAGCTGACAAAATCACCATATAGCAGAAGTCTAGAAAAATAACAATGTGGTTTTTTAAGTTAACTTTATATTTTTGAACATTGTATTTTAAAATTATTTTTGATGGATAATCATGTACTTCTCCATGTAAAAATACAATGATTTGGTAATACTTTTATTTTTATTTTTATTTTTTTTGACAGGCAGAGTTAGTGAGAGAGAGACAGAAAGAAAGGTCTTCCTTTCTGTTGGTTCACCCCCTAAATGGCCGCTATGGCCGGCACGCTGAGCCGATCTGAAGCCAGGAGCCACGTGCTTCCTCCTGGTCTCCCATGGGGGTGCAGGGCCCAAGCACTTGGGCCATCCTCCACTGCCTTCCCGGGCCACAGCAGAGATCTGGACTGGAAGAGGAGCAACTGGGACAGAACCGGTGCCTCAACAGGGATTAGAACCCAGAGTGCCGGTGCTGCAGGCAGAGGATTAGCCTAGTGAGCCACTGCGCTGGACTTGGTAATACTTTTTAAGAAAATAGGTCACTTTTTGGTAATAAGTTAGGCCAAAATTTCATTAATATTTTTATTGATTATTATTATTGACATTCTTTAATTTTAAAATTGTAAGTAATTAATGTCTCTTCAGTTTTTAATGTAAGAGTTAAAACATTTTAAAATTTTGTTCATTCTTCTTTTTTGCTGTTCACTTTTTGGCTTCCAGTAGTCTATTTCTTCTTGTTGTATTTGAATTTTATAAAGCCAACAATTCTGAATGAAACAGAAAAGTAATCTGAAATTTAAGTACATGAGTTTTATTTTTTTTAAGATTTATTTATTTATTTGAAAGTCAGAGTTACACAGAAAGAGGAGAGGCAGAGAGAGAAGTCTTCCATCTGTTGGTTCACTCCCCAATTGGCCACAATGGCCAGAAATGTGCCGATCTGAAGCCAGGAGCCAGGAATTTCTTCCAGGTCTCCCATGTGGGTGCAGGGGCCCAAGGACTTGGACCATCTTCTACTGCTTTCCCAGGCCATAGCAGAGTGGAAGAGGAACAGCCAGGACTAGAACTGGCGCCCATATGGGATGCTGGCGCTTCAGGCCAGGGCGTTAACCCACTGCGCCACAGCGCCAGACCCCATGAGTTTTAATTTTAACTATGTACTTTTTAATTTTTATATATGTGCTATATGTGAATATGCAAGAATTAGTTTTAAATAATCAAGCTATGTATTTGCATAATCAAATTAGTTTCATACTACAAAACCAACTTTTTGGAATAAATATGCAAAAGTTGTTTGAGTAGAGCACTAATTTCTTCAGGCTGTTAAGACAACCTCATGTGTTTTTTCCATTTGGACAGAACTATGTGCACTAATGCACCAGGATGGATCTAATATATGAGTCTTCACAAAATACCAAATTTCCAGAATAAATGCACTCATTGTTCATTTTATATATGTGTGTGTGTGTGTGTGTAACTTACAATCGAAAAATTTATATATCCTATTTCATATGAACCCTATCAAATAAGAGAAGTATGTGATATAAATCAGTTTTTTTATTTAGTGTTATCAAACATTTTCTGGACAAGACAAAATATATGTTTTTTAGGCATAAGTGATTTATAAATAGTATTTTATATAAATATAATTATTAGAATAAATCTCCACAGTTCTAATTCTGTACATCTCAAATATTGTAATCCATTTACACAATTATAGTTCTTACTAATGTTTAGATATGACCATGTAATGATATGTCTCTTGCCTTGCATTCCTAGATTATGACACAGTGGACATTTGGAATATTATTAAAAATATTCCTATGCCATGGCAGATAGCAATATACTACACAGGAAACTAGCAATAAATCACCTAAAATGTCCCACTGAACTCAACTGAGTATTTCTTGAACTCCTTGTTATCTTGGTCAGATGTTAAAATTGCCAACCATCATACCAGTGTCCTCTACAATAGGCACATGATGAGTGGAAAGAGCCAGAAACCAGTTGACATTTAAAATATGTTTCGTCAAATTCCAGAAGCATATGATTATGTATAACCATTGTTTAAGTGTCCCCCAGAACCTTGGAAGGGGTTCATTAAAATGAGGGGCATTGACAGTCTGTTAGTTTCATGGAAATCTCCCATTGTCTAGGGAACATCAGAGTACCTAGTTTTGAGGCACTAACACAGCTCAAAGTAGAGATTTTGTTAAATTAAATAACCAAGAAGTCTGCAACCTAACTTTGTAGGTCAACAAACCACACCTAACTTAGAAGCATATTTTTGTATCAAATGGCTTCATTACAGCCAATTACAAGCAGCTGAGCTTTAGCTAATCACTGGCAGCCAACTAATAGCACCATGCCCAAATAAGGGAAACCCCTATAACCAGCTGGAAGATTCTCCTGCTTTGCTTCTAAACTTGGCCTGAAAGCTTCCTGCTCACAATGCTGGGTACTTTCTGAACCTTTTCTGATTGCTGCACAATTCATGAACTGTTTGCTCCAATAAATCACTAAATTTAATTTGTAGAAAGCTTTTCTTTCACCATGTTACACAAAGTAGAAGGAATATGAATTTGTTTTGTTGTGTCATCACACAGAATTGAATAGTCTCACATATTTATTTACTATTGGTGCATAAAAATTTACTGCTGACTTAGCTGTGTAAAACAATATGCAGGTATTATCTCACTGATATGTGGGTCAGAAGTCCTGCATGGTTCAGCTGGATTGCTTCCTTAGGCTCTTGCAGGATACAGTCAATACATTGGTCTACTGGGCACTTATTTGGAGAGTCTCTGCAAAACCTCATCTGTAGGCTCAAACAGGCTATAGAAAGTATCCATTCCTTACTGCTGTAGGCCTGAGGCTCCTGCTTCCTGGCCAGCTCTCACCTGTGAGTCTATTCTTTGCTCATAAAGGCTTCCTGTATTCCGCTTCATGTGGTCTTCTCCAGCTACAGAACAATAGTGCCCAGCGTTCTCAGTTTTCAAACATTTCTGACTTGTTTTCTGACACTTTTGCCATCAGTTAGTCAGAGACCACTCTCTGCTTTTAATGCTTATGTGAATGCATAAGTAACTCAGCAAATATCCCTGTCTTCAATTCTGCTGTACCATATAACCTAGAGTACTTGAGGGAGAGCTATGTTATAACATTCACAGATTGTGGGGATTAGGAGAGCCATCTTTGGGGACCATTTCAGAAATTTTGTCTGCCAAACATAATTCACAGAAAATGATCTTTCTCTACTTCCTGATTACTGAACTCTGACTCTGTTCCAGATACTTTTCTCTGTGCTTTATGCCTATTATTATTTTACTTAATTCCTCTAGCAAGTCTATAAAGTTATTGCTAATCTATACAAAATGACAAAATTCATTGTACCTTCAGATGTACAAAAAATAAAGCATACTTTTTTTCTTTTCCTGTACAACCAAATTATTTTAGTTCAGACTAATAACATTACTATGAGTTCATAATCCAAAACTTCTATTTAGGTAAAATTTTACCTTATCTTCTTAATAAAATGGAGTCTTTCAGAGTTTCATCCCTCCCTTCACCTTTCCATGAGGTCAGAGAGGGAGTGGTGTAGTTTGCAATTAATTATGCTGAGAACCTGATCCTTCTGCAGCCAACTCCGCCCTTGCTCAGATATGCACGATGCATTCCTCCTCTCTCTCTTCTCACCTCCCCTCCCCCCTCTTTATTTTCTCTTCTGTTTACCCCTTTCTACTTCCTTTCATTCTACCTCCTCATTGGCTTGGCCATCTGCACTCTGGACTCAGCTTTGCCTATGCCCTTTGCTAGTACTACAGAATATCCTAGTTTAGGAAGCAGTCTCTCTGACTTTAAGCTTCCTCTTAACAGTTCAGGAGTATCTCCGACCTTGGCAATAAGTTCCTACAGAGGCAGACTGAGGCTTGTGTTGGACTGCCTACTTCCTTTTGTCCCTTTTCCCTTATTTCCCTACTGTCAAACTGAGTCCAAAGAGAAGGAGGCTTTCTTTCATTTCTCTTTGATTTCTGTTTCAGATGTCCTCTGCACATACAGGCTAGAAAGACTGTGTTCACTTTCTCTCTACCAAGCCCACCTTCTTCATGGTCAGATGCTAGTAGGGACCAGTAGAATGAGGGTAAAGGAGATGAAGGCAGTAGGTCACAGCCTCAGAACTACTGATATTTTTGTCTGGGTAACTTTATTTGGGGAATAAAGTTTGTTCCTAATGAATAAAATTTGTCCTAATGCATTGTAAGATGTTAGCAACACCCGTGGTCTCTACCCAGCACAAACCAGTAGCACAATCCTCCCCTTCCCAATCATAACAACCAAATTTATCTCTAGTCATGGCTAAATGTTCCCAGGAAGGCAACATAACCTTTATTTGAAACCCATTGGTTTAGAGACAATGGGGACGAGAATGAGGGGATTAATGTGTGTGTGTGTGTGTGTTCATATGTACTCATTAGACTTCTCACTTTCAGGATTTAAACAACTTCCATCTCTTCCATCTACCAAACACGTCTGAAAGAGCAGAATAGGAAGTCATAATAATATCTGGTTTCATATCTCGTTTTGAGGGCCTGTGGTGAGACCCAGTCTTCATTCACTGTCCAGTTCAAATAAGCTTTGGGTAACATTAGCATCACAGACAGCTGGAAGGAAGAAATGCTGACTGGGAGAAAGAGAGAGCAAGAAGAAATTCACCAAGCTCACAATGATTTTGAGCACCTGCCATTCCTATGAGACTGAATTGGAAATGCCCCCTGGAGGAAAGAAGGGCAGATCCTAGGTAGGGAGTCCTTAGAATCTCAACATGCTTGATTATCTGAGACTCAGAACTTCAGTTCCCACAAATATAAGAGAAAATTGGTCTTTCTCCGATTGATGCATAAAGTATGAATGCACCTGACGCATAGCACTTCTTATGTTTTCAGCAACAACAGAGTATGCTTTAAACAAAAAGTTCCTACTTTAAAAACGAACATTTTCTGAATAGCTTATGTGCTAGACACTTGCAATCTAATCCAAGGACGAAGGTATAATGTCATCTTTCCTGTCTCAGGACTCAACACCCAGTGACTATATGATTGACAAATTTTTAGTGAATAAATTCATACTGACCCAGTGCCTGCTTCTCTTGAAATCATGTCAGCAGCCTCATATGATGTTCTGCAATTAGATTTTCTTTCTATCATTCTCTAACATTTGTTTTTCTTCTTTGGAAATGAGAGTCTGAAGTTTGACATATAGTGACCATTGACCTGTAGATAAAGAGTTCCATTATTAGACAAGTAAAAGCATTCTCCCAGGAGTGACAGCCTGGGAGAACTGTTCGAAAAGCAAATGTTTGGGAAAGGTCAGATCTTAATTAGCAAGCGGAATCTACAGAATCATGCCTACAAATGATGAAGCCTTGGCTCTGATATTAAACATGCTTGTGTTCAAATGACAGCTTCATGTTTCACTGTGCAAGTGCTTAACCTTCCTAAGTTTAATTTCTCCTTTTGCAAAGTGAGCAACCTTTAACATTCAGTGATGTTGCAAAGTTTATTTCAATGAATGAATATAAAGCACTTAGCATATTGCTGTCTATATAAAAATAGTAATTTTGGTTGGGATGTACTATTGTGGTATATGAATCGTGAAACTCAGGAATAACATCCTATCACACTTCAAAAAAATCTTTATTTTTTTTTACTATGAACTATCACTTTCTTAAGATCCTCAAACTCTATTTAATAGTTGACTTCCTTTGCAGAGCTCCTTCACTTAAAGTATTTAAACCTAATCAATGACAGTGTGTATGGCATGATGAAAACATTAAAGATACCTTGGAATACTTAATTTTTAATTTTTTATTTATTTGAGATACAGAGGGTAAGGCAGACAGAAAGAAAAGGAGAAAGTGTGCAAAAGAGCTCCCATCCACTGATTCAATCCCCTAAATGCCTATAATGCCTGGGATTGAGTCAACGCTGAAGCTGGAAATTGAGACCTAATCTAAGTCTCCCTCATAGATGTCAGGAACCCAATCACCTGAGCTATCAACATTCTTCCCTGGAGCCACATTAGCAGAAAGCTGGATCCAGAGATGGGTATCGAACCCATGCATTTTGATGTGAGATGTAGACATTTTTAACTGACATTGTCACCTCTAAGTCAAATGCCTGCCCCAAGAGAGTGAGATGATCATATTTTATTTTCCTTGGTTTCTCATATTCATGAATAGATCATCATCTCACAGTTGCTTATAGAAAAATTATGCCTCTAAACAATGAATCCAGGGGCCGGCACTATGGCATAGTGGGTAAAGCCGCCACCTATAATTCCTGCATCCCATAAGGGCACTGAGACCTAGCTGATCTACTTCCAATCCAGCTCTCTGCTATGGCCTGGGAAAGCAGTAGAATATGGCCCAAGTGCTTAGGCCCCTGTACCCATGTGGGAGACCTGGAAAAAGCTCCTGGCTCCTGGCTTCAGATCAGTGCAGCTTCGGCCATTGCGGCCAATTGGGGAGTAAACCAGCAGATGGAAGAACTCTCTCTCTCTGCCTCTCCTCTCTCTGTGCAACTCTGACTTTCAAATAAATAAATTAATTAATCTTTTAAAAAAAGAAAATAGATTAGTATCTCTTTGAATAGTAACTGTACTATTAAAAATATCAGTAAATATGTGTTCTGACCATATAGTAAACCCTAAGGGCTTACTAGTTTTTTCATACCCTGTTACAATAAAGACTATCCTTTTCCCCGTATGCCAGCTTCCACACTCACGTACAAGCGGCACATACCCTTCCTTAGCATGGCTCTCTGGGGCCAACAGGGTACCAGTCCCTACTCCTGAAGCTGGATACACTTCTCTTGAATGCCAGATTAGAGACTTAACCCAGGGATGGCAGTGTTCCATTTGCAGGCCAACACTGAACGGTTGAGTAGCTTTCCTACACTGTGGTTTTGGAAATAATCTAAAGGTATATCCTAGTTTATTTGGAAAGAAATCTTGTGCCAGGTAAAAACTGCTTGTTATGAATAGAAGGAGAGAAAGCAAGAGCTAAGTAACCCAAGACTCTGTATGTGAGGGAGATGAGAGACAGTCCTTCTTTTTTTTTTTTTTTTTTTTTTGACAGACAGAGTGGACCATGAGAGAGAGAGACAGAGAGAAAGGTCTTCCTTTACCGTTGGTTCACCCTCCAATGGCCGCTACAGCCTGCGCACCTCGCTGATCCAAAGCTAGGAGCCAGGTGCTTCTCTTGATCTCCCATGCGGGTACAGGGCTCAAGGACTTGGGCCATCCTCCACTGCACTCCCGGGCCACAGCAGAGAGCTGGACTGGAAGAGGGGCAACCAGGACAGAATCCTGCACTCCAACTGGGACTAGAACTCAGGGTGCCGGTGCTGCAGGTGGAGGATTAGCCTAGTGAGCCGCGGTGCCGGCCAATATACACTTTTAATATATAACCCTTAAGAAACATTGTATTCTACTGGAATTTAATTTAGGAAACACTCAGTTATACAGTTGTACTTGAAGTAATGAGAGTATTTTAAAAGATCATGGAAAATGGGGTTAAAAGAAATTTATTTTGTTGCAAAAACATTTAAAATCCATGTGTTGATTTTTTTGTGAACTTTTTAAAGACTCCTTATATGCTTGGATTTCAAACTGTTTTACAGTGACATAAATTAATTTTTTAGTTCTGTTTTCCCAGGAGCTTTTTGAAGTCCCCTCACATGTACACTTGGCTCCTTAAACTGATTTTCATGGTGAGCAATAAGGGTCAGTCAGTCAACAGAAAAAATTCATGCAAGCTTGTCTCAGATGCAGCCTTCACCTCCCATAACTATCATGCTATATATTTCTGCATAGATATCAAATTTGAAATAAATAATCAGAGCATAGTGATCATAAGCATGAAGATATAGAACCTGAGTCACATCCATTCCATTAATAAAAATAAAAATCATTCTGTGAACTCTGAGGAATTCACTCTTTTGGAAACATGTTTTACACTTCTCATCTCTCAGCTCCTTTATAAAAATGGAACCTACATTATTAATCCAATATTTTTTATAATTATAAAACATATACAGGCTTAACTATAAGAAAATTTAATAAAAATCTTATAATTACTTATTTTCATGATTAATACTGAAAGTAACTCAGTTCTCTACAAGAGAGTATGCTAAAAATATATCCACTTTAGATGTCACTAATAATGGGTGAACTTGGCTTTCAATGTTCTGCCCTCAATACTGTCCCACACTGTCACTTCATTGAAGATAGACTACTCAGTAGCTATGGACTGGAACAATTTCCCAACTGTGTTATTATGCTTCTAAGCAAGTTTATTTTTTTTTTGCAAAAATGGCCTGCATTTAATAGAAATGAGCCCTGTTTGATTTTAACAGTCTTACAATCACTCTTTCATGTAAAACTGTAACAGTAATTTCTATGTTAACTTACACAGAACCATAGATATGCTATTTTTCCTAATATGTAATTTTTGTTATTAACCATAATAATCATCTGTCAAAGACTATAATGTGCTAAGACTTCACATAATTTACTTTCCTACACCAAGGAATTTACATTTAAAATAGATATAATACAGGCATACAGATGGTGAAGAGAATGGTGCCAAATGCTCTTTTCTCACAGGGAAAATGACTTTCAAAAAAATGTATGCACACAAGCACACAAATGTATAGCATAACTATGAAGTCATGCAGCTGATTAGTAAATGTAGAGCATCATTATCTAAACATCTGGGGCTGTCCTCAAAGGAAGCTCTTTGGGGACCTTACACACATTGCCTTTGTTCACATCATTTATGGAAGTTATCTTTGGAATGGGAAGGGTCTGTGCTTTATTAATTTTCACATATTGATATATGTTCTTGTGATTTATCACCATATGGCTCAACTCAGATCTTCTTGGACTCATAACCAAAAATTAAATTTGTTAAAGGCAGAATGTAAGTCCACTAAATGGATGGCACCATTTTAAGCCAATGATCATTACTATGCAGAGAGCAGACGATGTGGCTGGGATGACCAAGTTCAGATGTAGTAATGGCATGTTCATTTTCACAGTCAAGGCCAAATATCCTTTAGCCTGGTTGGATGGCTGTCCAAGTCTCCTGGACTCACCGGCAGTGAAAGCAAGAATCCCCACTTCCCCATAATGGAGGCTTCGACATGCTCCACATATGGAGCTCCCAGTGTGGGCAGATATGCTGCGACCCCAGTGGTGAAGCTGTAGATGTACAGAAGGAGGAGATGCATTGCCACCTGCTTGCCTGTCTTTTTCTCAGTTTTACCAAAACATTTCTTCATTTTTGAGTTAATGAATGCCTTTCGTACAGCACATGTGGTATGAGGGGCTGAGTGCAATGTTTATAAGGTGTGCAATCTGAAAGAGTAGCCCCCACTTTCCAATAGAGCTGAAGCCCTGGGATAAAGCACAAAACAAAAGTAGGAGTCAGAGAATCCTCCAGAATCCAATGAAATCGAGGACTTGGACAGAGGAGTCATCCTCACTGCTGATGCATCACCCCAGCTCTGGATGCACATGATGAGTCAGATGCTTCCCCAGCCATGGTAACCATACCCTGGGGAGATGCATTAGGAGACGTCAGGTTTTGAGAAAAGAGGCAGACCCTGTATGAGAGTATTTTAAAAGTTTGTGGATAATTGAATTACAAGATAAATTTATGATAAATGGGGTCTAGTCTAGCAGTTAAGGCACCTGTATCTTGTATTGGACTACCAAGATTCAATTCATGACTTTAGTGCCCAATTTCAGCTTCCTGAAATGTAGACCATGGAGGACAGCAGTGCCAGCTCAAGTAATTGAGTCCCCGACACTTAGATGGGAGATCTGGATTTTGTATTCCTGGATCCTCCATTCCCCTCCCTGCTGCCTCCACTTTGGTCAGGCCCAGCCCTAACCATTATGGACACTTAAAGAATGATTCAGAGTATGAGAGTTATCTGTCTCTGTTTATCTGCCTATCAAAAAATATATAAAATTTTAAAAATGAATATATGTAAAAATGCATTTTGATGCAGTTTTGAATTCATGCATTGTTTTCTCATGACACATATTTCCATTAATTTTTGAACTCCTTTGAAGTCAAGAAGAATAAAATCATGGATATCTCCTCATTACAGAAAGGCTTGTTTGCATTGTGTATTGATGAACTTCATTGGAGTCATCTGGAACATTTTATAAATTTGCAGCTTTCCGGTGCTCCATTGTATACATGGCAAGGAATCAAAGCCAGAAAGATACACTTTTACTAAGACTCAGCTCAGATTTCCAAATCACATAACAGGGACCCAATTTCTTAATTATCACCTGGTGCTTCCCAGAATGTGCCTTGGCAGGAAGCTGGAATCAGGAATGGAGCTGGAATGTGGGTGACTAACTGGTATCTTAACTGTACATCAAATGACCCCTTTCTATGTCTTAGTTTTAACTTACCAGTGATGTCTAAGATTTTTCTTTTATGTATCTGCTATTAATCTTTCTTCTCATGTATGTTCCACACATCAAAAAACAGCAGCCACCAAAATGAATATGTATCTTATCTGTATACATACTATAAACAAACACTGTAACTCTAAAATGAGATTGATTATATATACTGAAAAGCATAGCTTTTTTTTTTTCTACATATTCTCTGACAATGTGAACACTTGTGGTTCTTTCATGTGTTTGTTTTAAACCAGGCAAAGAGTTGATTTTCAGATTTCCAGGCTGGGATATTTTTAAAACATCATGTGGCTCATTAGATTTAGCCATTAGCTCCTTAGCCATTTAGTTCTTCCTTTTCCTTCAAACGAGCTACTGTGGTGTGTAATTGCTTTAACCATCTTGAATATCTATGCATCTATTATCTGTCTGTCTGTCTATCATCTATCATCCATTTATGTATTTCCAGAGAGAGAGGAGGAGGATCAGAGGGGCTTCATTGTTGAAGAATTTTAAAGATTTACAAAAGTAATTAAGTAAAAGACTATATTTCAAGTTGCTAGAGCAAAAAACTGGGGAGGGGATGTCAAAGCTCTGTGTATCAGTTGCAAACTAATTTATCAGCAGCTTAAATTTGGAATGTACAGAAGTAGCTGCTGCAGAATTTTAATTTGAGAAACATGAAAAATACGCTAATCACACAGGCTGAGTCCTTCAGGGGAGATTAATGCCAGTAGCCTGCATTTGAAATATTCAACCACACATTTTTTTAGTGATGTTGCTGCCGACGTTGTCAACTTTCTTGCTTATTAGGTATGTACAAGACAATCCATCTGCAAAATATGGAGGTGGTGGGATGCCAATTACACGCTGTGATTATTGTAATTCTAATCCTGAAGAAACCAGGAAATGTGATTCAAGGTGAGTCACAGATGGACAGCCTGAGGAAGTGGGCAGACTCTTCCCGGATTGCTAGTGCGGGGACTTCTGCCTGACTGTGCATATGTGAGTGCTGGCTTGGTTTTAGTACCAGCTGGCAGAGCCATCCTTTTTGGCTGATTACCTCCCCAAGTGTGTGTCCAGCCAGAAGTAGCATATGGCCTACTCTTCTACTTGTTTCAACTGCCCCTTTGACCCTCTCCCAATTTCATACCATGAGTCCCTCCGTGGTGTTCCCATACCAGCTCCCTGTCTTTGATTGTGTCCTATGGTTTAGCACATGTGGTGATTGCCTATGTGTCTATCTCTTGACTATCTGTGAACTAGTTTAATGCAGAACTTTCTTTCCTCTCTGTAGCCCTCATTCTGAGCACAGTGCTTTTTACACAATAAGAACTAAACAAATGTGTTTGAATAAATAAATAATGAATGGAGGAAGATCTCATTAATGCACATTTATTTGACCAAGTCTTCCATAAGGGTTGGGGTGCTGATCCAGGATATTGAGGTTTCTATAAATCACATGCAGTTATACAGGTCAGTTTCCCTGGGACGCTGTCTCTGAAGCAGAGATGAATGTGCAGAATTTCTACAGGAGTGTGTACCAGATTGACGCTTGCAGTGGAAATGAAGGAAGAAAGAGCAGTCATAGTTTCAGTCACCCTCGCAGTGCTCTGCCCCTGGAATGGCCTCGCACAGTCATTTCCAATTGACCAGGTCCCCAGGCCTCTACACACACACACACACACACAGTTTGTGTTTCTTCAATAGTTACTGGTTCAACATCCATGTATAGACCTACCATAGTTTTTGAAACCCAGGTGTACTCTGTCACCCTTGGTCCCATGTACTTGTTTGAGACACAATCTGCTTGTCCCTCATCCCACTCTCCCTAAGCCCAGCACATCTCCTAACTGCTGGCTGTGATAAGCACGAAGGGTCAGTCCCAGAGCCATGTATCTAAACACTGCCCCATGCTTACTTCTTGAAACAAGCCCTGTGTTAACACCTGTGGACCTTAAAAAAAGACACAGTCCTTTAGGTGTTCTCTCTTTTTGGATCTCTGCATGTTGATTGAGCTCCTTTTCCCCTTCAGACTGTGTTGGCCCCCATAAGAATCCCTAAGTTCCCTTCAATATCCATAACTCCTCTGGGGCCTGTGAGTAATACATTTCTTCTGCTTCACTCACTTTTGTTTCACTTCTTCATTGTACCTCATCTAATACACACCAGAACCTAACTTTCCTCAGGTCAGTACTCTACTTAAGAGCAGCTATCTTGGCTTATAGCCATTTTAAGGAAGGATCTCAAGACTAAATTAGAAAGAAATCATAACATTAAAATCACAAGCAGTCATTATGTCTCTGTGACACTATAACTTCTCAGTAAGTGCTTACTGAGTCATAAAATCCTAAAGAGAAAATAAAGTTCACCAATTTGGGAAATCCTCTTGAAAAGAGTAGTTCAGCAAGCCAAGACTATTCTCTGGCCAGCGCCGCTCCTCAATAGGCTAATCTCCGCCTGTGGCGCTGCACACCAGGTTCTAGTCCCGGTCGGGGCACTTGATTCTGTCCTGGTTGCCCCTCTTCCAGGCCAGCTCTCTGCTGTGACCAGGGAGTACAGTGGAGGATGGCCCAAGTGCTTGGGTCCTGCACCCTATGGGAGACCAGGAGAAGCAACTGGCTCCTGGCTCCGGCCACAGCGCACCTGCCATGGTGGCCAATTAGAGGGTGAACCAACGGCAAAGGAAGACCTTTCTCTCTGTCTCTCTCACTGTCCACTCTGCCTGTCAAACAAAAAAGACTATTCTCGGCTCACTCTTACTCTGTCGTGTGCCAATCTGGGGTAGCACCGTACTGTCAGCTGCCCTGCAGCTGCAGCTCATCTGAGTCTGGGATCAGACAGCCACAAAGCTGGCTCATGTCCCTTGACATCCCTCTAGCTCACTCCTACCTCCCCACCTCCAGTCTCACTTTCAATAAGGGAGTGGGTGCTTTCTCAAGAATGTGGCTTCTCTCACATGCCTTTGTCATCCTGTCACCAGGCCCTGATCAGGAGGAAAGCAGCTCAGCAGGAAAATTCACAGCATCATAAATTCATAATCCATTTTTCTCCATATGCTCTGACCAACTTATGATGTCCGTAATTAAAACTTTATGCAGACTTATGGCGACTGAGACAGGTTGATTCAGTGCTGGTTGTATAGCACCATAAATCACTGCAGGTTATTGTATAATTGGGCCCTAATAATTATTCTATCAATGCTAAGCAGAGCTGGCAATGGGCAAAAGTGAGGCAGCCACACTCTTTTATCAGGGTCCTGCTTGCTATGTGATGACCTCTTAGCACTGCTGTCTGCCTCAATGCCATCACCACATTTTTTTCAGGTTCCCAAGACTTCTTTATTATCAAATTCCACCTTGTTCTCTGGGCTCCACTGCCCTGCACATCTACCAAGAGACCATCTCTGCATATTCCATCTGCCAACCACTTGAGTTCCACTGGATGGACAACTACTACTCACATGGCTGTTTACCTTACAATGCCTTATAGTGAACTCTGTAAAAGGCCGTCAGGGTTCGTTTTTTTCCAAATGGCTTCATATGCCTCAAGCCCCTGCTCTTTTGGTTGCCATCAAAATGAACTGCTTCCTGTTTCTGAATGTATTATAGATGGCTTGATATCGTGGGAGATTGGATGTTGATGAGGGCTCCATACTATGCATATGCATCACTCATTGGCTGTGAAACTCTGAAAGTTATGTTTTTAGCTGCACAATGGAGATTATGCAAATCCAATTCTTGTCTTTGCCTTTAACTCTTCAATTTTATACAATTTCTTTAAATTCTCTCAGCCTCATTTTCATTGCTATGAAATATAGAAAATAATAAAAATTGCATGGGTCTTTTGCTCTTCTTATGAGGATTAAAATGAGGAAATACATTTAAAGTTCTTGTCACTAAATGTGGGATTAATAAACATTGTATTTACCATTTCTCTTACCTGCTACTGATAGGTGAACTGATGATCACAACTGGTGATAGGTGAATCATGCTGATGTCATAATAACTAATGAAGGAAAGATTTTTGGCCCTGGAAAAGTGAAGGGTGGAAAAGACTTTAGCATTTTGGAGACTGTTGCTTGTCCCTCGGGTCACTCAATATAGGATAATGGTATACTGAGGCATCAAAGCAAAATTTCTTGAAGATAGTTTTAAAAGCACTTTAACACTGCCCTGCCATATTGTGACTTCACTGTTAGAGGATTTATACATAATTTGAATGGATTGTTTGTATTATTTTTGTAAATGCGGATGGGGCTAATGGAAATGGTGTCTGGAGCAGTTCAAGGATGGCCTCAGTGTGATGCCTCTTGTAATATTTAAACTCTGCTTCCCCCAGCTGTGATAGGAAGACACACTGTCTTCTTAGAAATCACAGCGGAAGCTTCATTTATGGCCATTAAGTGCTGGAGCAGAAAGTCTTTACAAAGTCATTCTTTTAGGAGCTGGCATTGTGGCACAATGGGTTAAAGCCCTGGCCTGCAGCACCAGTGCTTGTTCAAGTCTCAGCTGCTCCACTTCTGGTCCTGCTCCTTGATGATGCTCCTGGGAAAGCAGTAGAAGATGGCCCAAGCTCGTAGGTCCCTGCATCTGCAAGGGAGATGCGGAAGAAGCTCCTGGCTCCTGGCTTCGGCCTAGCCCAGTCACAGTCTTGTGGACAGTTGGGGAGTGAACCAGCAGATGGGAGATCTCTCTCTCTCACCCTCTCTCTCTCTCTGTCCCCCTCTCCCTCTCCTTCTCTCCCTCTCTCTGTAACTTTGTCTTTCAAGTAAAAAAAAAATAAATCTTTAAAACAAAGCAAAACGAAACAAAAAAATCATTATTTTAGATCTCAGTCCTAGCATATGCAAAGTGAACCCCAAGGCCCTGCTTGCTATGTGATGACCTCTTTGTACTGCTATCAGTGAGATTTTTAAAATTAATATTTATTAAATTTTTGTTAACTACTAGTTAGAAATCAGAGAATGGTGTGCACTTTTTTCATAAAATAGCAGTTCAGAGATCTCTAGACTGACATTTACCAGAGTTCTGTAAAAATCAATCATTTTGCCACTATTATATTCATCTTTTGTTGTTAACATCACTTATAGTGGTCAACATTATAATGTTCTTCATGGTGGCATTTCACTGTTGTTCAGAGCTTTATGATACCATCTAAGGTTTTGCTCAGGTATCACTTTCTCAGGAAGTCTTGTCTTAAAAAAGCTTATTTAAGATTGCAAAATCATATCCTGACCCTGAAGTTACCTGTCGTTTTCTTCTTGATTTTAATTTATAACCTATAATCTGTAAAAATTAATATACTTTGTATTTTACTTGTTTATTTATGGTTTGTCTTGTTCAGTTGGAATGTAAGCTCCTGCATTAGGGGTTTTTGTCTCTTATTAACTGCAATACCTCGGCACATAAACATATAGTAGATATTCCATAAATAATTGAATGTATTTGCTGAATTAATTCTTAATACAAAACTGAAGATACTGTCTCCAAGCAATTATTTGTACAGCTGAAGGCAATGGTTCACTAAAAACACTTAACATAACACATCATCTGTGGTAAGTAGACACAGTCACTATCATTCCCTCATGGAAATCTACATTTGAAAGAGATACATCTTCTAATTTATAATCTGTTACTGATTTCTCATCTGTTAGCAAAGAAAACTTGTTCACTCCTTCCCCAGCACTGAGAGATGAGTTGTGAACTTCCCTAGAATTTTCAGGAACTGACAAATTGTGTATTTGCAGACTTGCAGTTTGATTGGAAAGATTTTCCTGAATTGTACTGAATAGTAACAAATCAGTCTATGAAAAGAAACAACCAACCTTCCCTAGTCTAGAAATAAGAAGAAATGACATCCTGAGGATAAGCCTGGTGTTCTACCTGTGAGTCCTGAGCCTAGATCAAGGTGTAACTATTTTAAATTAGGCCTCCATCTTGTAACTTGGGCCTGACCAGGCCCTGAACCCTAAGCCAGAAGCTCCTAAAAGTAAATAAATGAACTCCCCTTGCGATAAACTCTCCTAGCAACAGCTGATTAACAGATAACAGAGAAATACCTAGAGTTCCTGGTGTCTTCTCAGGGCAGATAAGGTGATTGATAGCTACCCGAGACCCTGTAGTTCGGCACATACACCCCAGCAGCTCGGACCCTATGCTTCGGCCAATCAATTCAAAAGGCATCAACCCCAAAGCCATCCAACCACCTTTAGTAGGTCCGTTCCCGCCACTGGATACACTAATCAATTCTAAGAGATGTCCTTTGAATTTCCTGTGGGATGAGATGATTTGCTAAATGGTACCATGATGTATAGAATGTCTCTAAAAGCCCTATAAAAACCCTGTTAACTGAAGGGTTGGGGCTCTCAATTCAGACCCGCTGCATTGGTTTTGATTGAGAGTCCAGGCCCAGACCTGCAATAAAACTCCCGTGTGCTTTACAGCAGTATCGACTCCTTGGTGGTCTTTGGGGACAACTGAACTGGGCATAACATACCCTGTGGTAGAGATTTTCCAGTATAGGAGCAAAGTCTAAGACAGTCTCTTAACTGGAGAATTTTTTTTCTTCCTTACACACCACCAACTAACTTCCTTCCATCCTTCCTACCCTCCTTCCTTCCTTCCTTCCTCTCTCTCTTTCCCTCTCTCTCTTTCTTGTTTTCTTTCTTTTTTTCCCTGGCTTGTTTGAAGACCACTTTCCTTCTATTCCTTCTGCCAACAGCTGATGCAATGAAACAGGCATACACACACACACACACACAGAGCCACTTTTATAGGTACAGCAGGACTTGTCTCTGCAAAATCCATGCAGATAGTAATGTTGATCTCATTGTGGAGAGTAGGAAATAGGGATGGTGGGGACAGTGGACAGTGGTTCTTGTGAGTGGTTTGATACATTTGAATTCAAATTCAGCTTGAATTACAGTTCAGTTCTCTCTCTCTGCTGCTTGTCTCACCATGTGATCAGTCCTCTGCACCCAGCATGACCAACCTCTACAGATGTCATACTTTGGACCACTTGATCCTGAGCTATAATCTCCTCAATGTAAACTGAGATAAATCTTTTCATTCCCAAAAAGCTCCTCTCAGGTATTTTAGTTAAAATAACAAAAAGCAGGCTGACAGGACCACATATTGCCTCAGAAAAGGGCTATCAATTTGGAAGACAATGTGAGTACTATAATGCATTTTATTCCAATCATCAGATTTGGGAACTGCACCTGCATGGGAGACAGGAGAAGCACCTGGCTCCTGGCTTCAGATCAGTGCGGTGGCCGGCCGCAGCAGCCATTGGGGGGTGAACCAACGGAAAAGGAAGACTTTTCTCTGTCTCTCTCTCCACTGTCTACTCTGTCAAAAAAAAAAAAAAAAAAAAAAAAAAGCATCAGAGTATCCAGTTCCAGGTTGATGCCAAGGAAGCAGAGCAGTCCTCAAAGATAACATCAGGAATTGTTCCACCTAGCTCTTTAAGATAGAACATTCAGGGATTCAGGCCAAAGACCTGACTAGGTAATATGGTATATTGATTGACTGGGATAATTTTTTGATATGCTTCATGAGCAACTGAAGTGTGGATGGCTGCTTGTGGATTAGGGGATTTGTAGTGCTAACACATTTTATAAAGCCAACTGCTAAAACCAAATAAAATGAAATGTCAAGGCTTTGAGTTATCTCCTGTTTTTATTTATCCATGTCTCGTAACTCTATTATTGCTGATCTTTGATCTTTGTATGATTTAATGGTCTTCTTTGATTAAGCCAGAATTTATTTGCTGCACATATGCTTGAGGAATAGTGCTAACTCTCATGTTGGGCAGTAGATAATCTTGTTGATCAAGACATTTATCTATATATCGTATATAAGGTTTGTAATAGCTAATTGAGTGTGAATCTAAGTATTATGATGTAATTCTCCTGTATTAACTTAATGGAGACTATGTAAACATAGGATAAGAAAAGATTAAAATTGGGTGAACTGAGAAAATAACAGGACTTCTACAAGTAGAGGAAATGGGAAAGCAGTTTCAAGGCACAGTAGATTGTTTTCTGCTTGAATGATACCAAGAACCATCAGATGAATTGTGCTTTGCATATCACTAGTTGCGGGACTCTGTTCCCCGAATTCTTTCCTGTTACATCACTGGTAGATCTCATAATTAGTTTTGTTCATGTTTTCTTTTTACCATAAAACATGGCTATATTTCTATGTATATACTAATAAAATATTAATAGTCCCCAATACAAAATTTACCTTTAATTCAAAATGAAAAGAGAAAAATAAAGGATAATTCCTTATAAATTGATAAGAGAAGGAAGTATATACTTTATCTGTAATAACAAATAACTACAAAACAAAAATATTGTAGTTAATGTAGTGTTCCATTTCTCCTCATGGTTTTCTCATTAAATTACTCTTTAACTTCAGCTAGTAATAATCTCTCCAGTTTCCCAAGTAAGATTCTTCTACACTGAATCACTGATACAACAAAATGACATATATCTTCCCAGTGTATTAAAATAAACCTTTGGATCCTTAAAATTCATAAAAAAGTTAGTATTTGTAGAATTAACTTGATTGCTATCTAAACAGTGCATTGAAAGAAATTTATCTTTTTGAATTAAAAAAAAAATGTTTTCAATTTCTTTGAAAGACAAAGAGAAGGATAAAGAGAAACACCTTCCATCCACTGGTTCACTCCCCAAATGCCTTCATAAGCTGGCCAGGGCAAGTTGAAGCCAAGAACCCAGACCTCACTCCAGGTCTCCCATGTGGGTAGTAGGGATCCAAGTACTTGGGCTGTCACCTGCTGTCTCCAAGGATATGCATTAGTAAGAAGCTGGATCAAAATTTGTAGGGATAGGACTTGAACCAGGTACTCTAATATGGGATGTGGGCAACTCAAGCAGGGCCATGGCAGAAGCCAGGAACCTCAAACTCAATCCAGGACTTCCATATGTGTGACAGGATCTCAACTACTTTAGCCATCATCACTATCTCCTCCGATCTGCATTAACAAGGAACTGGAGACAGAAGTTAGAGTTGGGAATTGAAACCAGATACGCTAATGTGGAATAAAGGTATCTTAACTGATTAGAAGGTTGATATCCTTGGTTTTATTACAATTTGGAAATGGATTTATCATATTTTGAGAGAGATAAACTGAATTAGTTTGTTCAAAAGAAGAGGCTCATGAGTTATGGCAAGTGAGACATAGAGGAATCGCTAGGGACAGAAGAGAGAATGCAAGCCAAGTTCTCCACCTAGGCAGTTGAGAACCAGAGCCTAGGGTCTCTATTGCATCTGTTCTACAGTTATGTCTTTTGTAATTGTCTTTATTTTTTATATAAATACAGTTATAAGTGACAAGAATTAAAAACCAAACCCAGGACAATGGATTAAGTATATAAACTTAACATCTAAAACCATCAAATTACTAGAGGAAAACAGGGGAAACTCTGCAAGACTTCAGCAAAGGCAAGGACTTTTTGAATAAAACCCAGAAACATAGGCAATAAAGTGAAAAATAGACAAAATTGATTATATCAAGTTAAGAAGTGTCTTCACAGTAAACACTCAAAGTGAAGAAGCAACTGACAGAACTGGAGAAAATATTTGCAAACTATACACTTGCATGCAAATTTTTAAAAATTATAAAAAGAAATAAAGGGGAGAAATTGTAAGGGTTATACTATGTTACCATACTGGTCTGATTCCAAACCTCACCTCTCCAATCAAGATTGTGTTGTTATTTCCACATGCCAACTCTCTCCTATATACTCTGCGAAGCTTTTCTTAAACTAGGAAGGCATTCTCCTGCCTCTTTACTCACTAGAAGCAATAGTAAAGCCTTTCTCAACTCAAAGGACATGGCTCACAGAGTATGGTTGGGATTTGAAGGCATGAGCTCTATAATACTTACAGAAAGAAATACAGCTCTACCAGTACCTTAATTGTAGTTCTTTTAGACCCATTTTGGACTTCTAACCTCCCAAAGTCTACTATATAAAGTGTGTGCTCTTTCAAACCCCTAGTTTTATGCTAACTTGTTGTAGCGACAATAAAAATTAATACAGTCTCTTCAGGTCCAAAATGAAATGGCCAACACTTTATTTTTACTTGATAGAAATTGCAGATGAATACATTGGGAAGTGAATAGGGGAATGCATCTTAGAGCAGACCACAGAACTATTGGGAGCCAAGAGGAACCAGGAAGTCTTGAGGTGAAAGCCGCAGCTATTAATGGAATGCCATAAGCTTTAATCATAGTAAGTGTTAAACAAATATTTGCTTAATAAATAAACAAAATGAGTGAATGAAAAACCCACAGGGCAGTAATTAAGTACCAATTTATGTTTTATCAGCCTTACAGAAATATAATTGTTATTTTACAGGTGAAGATGATATCCCATTGTTTTAATTTGAATTTAATTGATTACTTAAGTTGCAAATCTCTCATATGTTTACTAGTTATTTGTATATTGTCTTTTGTGAATCATCTCTGACTAGTGAGAAATTAAAGTCTTTATTTAATTTGAATTTTATAAACTTTTTGGAGAGCTATTAACCTTGTATCTGGCATTATTTTGCAAATATAATTTTTTAATTTGTTGATTATTTTTCAGTGTGTTTTAATATTTTTGAAGACATTAAATATTTTGAATCAAACCTGCTGGATTTTCACATTGATGACTTACTCCATTATTTTAAAATTGTAATCCTTCCATAATTTGCTTTACAATGTTATATGAATATAACATTTATATTTTTTCTTCTTTTTTTTTTTGACAGGCAAAGTGGACAGTGAGAGAGCGAGAGAGAGAGAAAGGTCTTCCTTTTGCTGTTGGTTCACCCCACAATGGCTGCTGCGGGGCGTGCTGCGGCCGGCTCACCTTGCTGATCCAAAGCCAGGAGCCAGGTGCTTCTCCTGATCTCCCATGGGGTACAGGGCCCAAGAACTTGGGCCATCCTCCACTGCACTACTGGGCCACAGCAGAGAGCTGGACTGGAAGAGGAGCAACCGGGACAGAATCCAGCGCCCCGATCGGGACTAAAACCCGGTGTGCCGGCGCCACAGGTGGAGGATTAGTCTAATGAGCTACGGCACCGGCCAAATAAATTTATATTTTTAAAAAATAATTCACTTAGAGCAAGATGGCGGAATAGGCAGGAAGCACACTTAGTCCGGGGAGAGAGAAAGTTTAATATAAGTGGAGATACTGCAGGGTCAAGGAAGAGTAGGGGAAGAAACAGCAGAGGAAACTCTTCCGAAACTAGTGATTCACAGTGGACCTGCGTGGAGAGCGTGGGAGCCCAAGTTCGGGACACCAGCGGCAGACTCAACGCACCAGCGCTGGAACACGAGGTGAGCCGAACCTCCATAGCTCGAGATACCAGCAGGCAAGCAGAAAGAGGAGGCTAGAGGGAACGAGGCTTGAAACTCCGTGGGGAAAAGTTCACCAGGCTAACTAGAAGAGAGAGAAAAAAATAAAAAAAGTGACTGATACGGACACAAGTTTCTCTCTCTCCGCTCACCTCTCAAAGGCGAGCAAGACAGAGCAGGCGCCATTTTGGACATACGTCATAAGCAGGGCGACCTCAGGTCTGCACCTGCCCTGAGCCTAGCAGAAAAACCTGACTCTGTGGGGAGGGGTGAAATAACAGGAGATTAGCATCTAACTTGGCAACCCAGTGGGAGACTGCAGGAGAATTGGAGCCCACACTGAGGGCAGCAGAGATTCCCTGTGTGGTCCTTGGGAAAGAGCTTCCGATCTCTGGCTCCTGTGGGTATATCATTTGCCTGCTAACTACCTCCAATTACGTTCAGCTGTGCGGAATTACTTCCCTTTTAAATCAAAAAAAGAAAGAGAGATTTACCACACCTAACCTGGGAGTGTCATCCTTGACACACCCTCAACCCTGAGGAACCAAACACAGCTCTCAGTCCACACTCATCTCAAGCCTCTAAGGCTCCACTGAAAGCAGACAGTCCACTTAATATAGAGCCATAGTGTAACAAGAAAAAACACCACAGTGAAGAAACCAATATCTCCAACATGCCAAACAACAAACGCAAAAACCAAGCTAACAAGAACAAGGAAGACACTATGACACCCCCAAATGAAAAAGACACCCCAATTCAAGACTATGAAGATGATGAGATCGAAGAAATGCAAGAAGCGGATCTCAAAAAATTGATAAGAACATTAAGAAGTTCTCAAAAACAAATTCTTGAACTACAGAAATCCTTCATGGACAAGATAGAAAATCTCTCTCGTGAAAGTGAAATATTAAGGAGGAATCAAAATGAAATGAAACAACTAGTGGAACAAGAAACTCTGATAGTGATTAGAAATCATAATGAAATGAAGAGTTCAATAGATCAAATGACAAACACATTAGAGAGCCTTAAAAACAGAATGGGCGAAGCAGAAGAGAGAATATCAGACTTAGAAGACAGAGAACAGGAAAGGAAACAGGCAAACCAAAGAAAAGAAGAAGAAATTAGAAATCTAAAAAATATTGTCGGGAATCTACAGGATACTATTAAAAAACCCAACATTTGGGTTCTAGGAGTTCCTGAAGGCATGGAGAAGGAGAAAGGATTAGAAGGCATTTTCAGTGAGATACTAGCAGAAAATTTCCCAGGTTTGGAGAAGGACAGAGGCATCTTAGTACAGGAAGCTTATAGAACCCCTAATAAACATGACCAAAAGAGATCCTCACCACGACATGTTGTAATCAAACTCACCACAGTGAAACAGAAAGAAAAGATCCTAAAAGGTGCAAGAGAGAAACGTCAGATCACTCTTAGAGGATCTCCAATTAGACTCACAGCAGACTTCTCATCAGAAACCCTACAAGCTAGAAGGGAATGGCGAGACATAGCCCAGGTACTAAGAGAGAAAAACTGCCAGCCCAGAATACTATATCCTGCAAAGCTCTCATTTGTGAATGAAGGTGAAATGAAGACTTTTCATAGCAAACAGAAACTGAAAGAATTTGTTGCCACTCATCCTGCCCTGCAAAAGATGCTTAAAGATGTCTTACACACAGAAACACAGAAACATGGTCACCAGTATGAAAGAAGGTAAAGGAAGGAAACCTCACAGCAAAAGATCACAGGAAGCTCAATTTCTCTTTGACATAGAATTAAACTCTGATGCTCTGTTAAAGCAATGTGTTAAAGTAATCTATTATGTTCTCTTGATGTCTGTTAAATTCTAATTGTTCAAAAACAGCTGAATTTTTATTAAGAGCTATGGGTTATTTAAATATGTGCTTTTTTCAAAAATTTGAATAATCACCTTGTAACAATGATCAAATTTGGTCTATGTTATGTCATGATTTTAAGAAATCTTATTTCAACCAGATATTTTGGAGACATGATAGTTATCTTAATGAGAAAGCCCCAGAGGCTTAAAGGGTTAAATACTTGTAAAATCCTACAGGTGCTTTCAAAAATACTGTGAAGTAAGCAAGTGCCTCTTGTTGGTTGATGAGTTTATAATTTTAAATTGTCAGCAAGCGATCTAGGACTTGCTCCCTCATTTCTCTATTCTAAGCCCAACTTGTCCTTTCATTTCTCTATTCTCTTCAAGGTAGGAAACTAACTCTATTATGAAGGAATCTGTAGGATGCACAATTTAATCTTTAGACCTTATAAAAGAGATGGCTAACATTTTTCTGCAATAGCATAGCCAAAATAAGAACTCAAATAATAATCTCATAGCTAGATTCACTTTGCCATCAGCGAAGTATACAGTAAGTAGAAAAAACCTCCCTTTCAGACCAAAGGGAAAGAAAGTTTTAAAGTGAGAATATAATTTTCCTCATGGGCATTGTCTACCTTAGAAAAACTACTACAGAACATGCCTGTGACTATAGACTTGTAGTTCAGGCCACCGAAGATTAGAGATGGGAAACGGGCACTCCCTTGACTTGCATCCTCTGGTCTGCTTTAACACAAACCAGGAGGAAAAGAAAGCTAGGCATCAGAAGCAATGGGTGGCAGGCCTATTAATGGCTGATCTGTACAGTGATCTGCCCTCAAGGAGACCCAACAGGCCAGTCCACTGCAGTGGCTTTCAATGTGGTAAGCCTGGGCTTCAGCAGAAGTCAGCTTGTGAAGAGCCCTGGCAGCTCTGCCAAGAGTTGGATCACTGGAAATGGACCTGCCCTGGAGTCGAAGGATGCCCAGGTCAGAGCCACAGATCTTATTGGCTCTAAGCTGAAAAGCCCTTCACTCAGCCCAACTTCCAAAGTGACCACTGCAGCTGAGGGGACAGCCAAGTAGGGTCAGCAACATTGCAGGCAGAACTGTAAATTTCTTGTTAGAGATGCCCCCTGCCTTTACCTGGCCAGCACTCCTCCCAGGCCAGCCAAGTAATGAAAGTCAACAGAGTGCCTTCCCCTAGGAGGTTCACACCTCCCTTAGGATATACCCCATGTGAAGAGATAGATAGGTCTTGGCCTCTGAATTTACAAGGCCTAAAGCCCACCAGATTATTATCAAGCCCCTTCTATCAGGTTCTATTTGCCTCTCAATCAGAAAACTTCATTGTAGCTTAGACAGCACCTTTCTTAGCTCCTCTAATAATGACTCTGTCCTTTGTTCTAGGCCCTGTCTAGTGCACTTGGGCCTCATTCCTTTGTAATCATAACCTCTACTCTACCACCAATGGCTCTACTCCCAACATGTGTGTACTGATGGTCCTCTTCCCCACTTAATGCTGTATAATTGTTCAAACCTGGTAAATGCCACTCTTAGGATCATTGGTTACTATCCTCACTCTGTCTTTTATGACCTTGTCTAAATATGATCAGAGTCGGCAAACTTGGAAGGCTTCCATAGCCTTGGCAACTCATGACGACAGCCTAGGATGGTTACTGGCGCCATAAACTAGAGTGTCAATTTGTTGGGTCAACAACAGGAGCCACTGTGCACTTGCTCCTCATGTGGGATCTCTGTCCTTAATGTGCTGTACATTGTGATTTAATGCTATAACTAGTACTCAAACAGTATGTTTCACTTTGTGTTTCTATGTGGGTGCAAACTGTTGAAATCTTTATACTAAATTGATCTTCTGTATATAAAGAGAATTGAAAATGAATCTTGATGCAAATGGAAGGGGAGAGGGAGCGGGAGAGGGGAGGGTTGCGGGTGGGAGGGAAGTTATGGGGGGGGGAAGCCATTGTAATCCATAAGCTGTACACTGGAAATTTATATTCATTAAATAAAAGTTAAAAAAAAATAATTCACTTAATATTTACAGTAGCATTTGTTAGATAATCTCCTTCCCTGTAATTTGCTTGTATAGTTCATTTTAGATACCATATTACATTTTATATATTCTTGCTTTTATTTTTTTTTCTGTTTTAGTTTATGGGTCTCTTTATTATTTTGTCATCATTTTAAAATACTTAAAATTATTGCCAATCTGTAGTGTGTTTTAATATAATTTATCAATCTTACTTTAACAATATTAATTGTTCAATTGCTTCAACTTCTTTAATCTACCGTGGAAATATGCATTTTTTGTAACTTTTGATTCAGACTGGTTTAAAAGTATAAATGGACTTCTGAAGATTCATCACATTTACAACATTGCACTCCTGAAGAACCATACTATGTCACCATTTTTCTCAAGTTCCTTATTTGCCTGTTGTTAAAAACCTGTAATTTTTATCCTCTTCTTTTATCTTGTTAAGCATCTTTTAACAATCTTTAAATTAAAATGTAAATATTTGGAAATGAGTATTGTGGTGCTGCCAGTTAAACCACTCCTTTAATTTCCTGCATCCCATACCTGAGTCCTGGTTAAAACCAGGATCCTCCTTTTCAAATCCTGTTTCTTGATAATGCATGCCAGGAAGCAGTGGATGTTGGCTCTGGTCTTAGGCAACTGAAACCCATAAGGCAGGTCTGCATGGAATTCTGGGCTCTTGGCTTGTATCTGGCCCAGCTCTGGTTGTTGTAGGCATTTGTCATTCTCTCTGACATTTTTTAAATAAATGAAGATAAATAAAATTAAAATAACTGGATTATCACCTTTGGAATTGCTTATTATACCTTTAATTATTAAAATATCATAACTGACTATATTTATTTTAATGATTCACTTTGCTGAAAGACTTTATTATTTGTAATCATTCCTAATAATACAATGTTAAGATTGCTTACTCCTAACAGCAAAAATTCCTTTCATTATTTAAAAGAATCTGACCAATTACTTCATTTTCATGTTTTATTTGATGAATTATTTCTCTAACCATGTTAAATAATTGTGGTGATAATAGTTATTTTCCCTTTATTCCTTGTTTTTATGAGAATGCTTTATCAATGCATTATTAAATAGAATGAGAATCAGGATAGGCATTTAGCCTAGTGGGTAAGATACTACTTAAGAGAACTGCATGTCTCTTCAGAGTGCCATGGCTCAGGCTCTTGTCTCTGGGGACCTGTTAGTGCACATCTTGGGAGGCAGGAGTGATGGCTCATGTGATGGGTTCCAGTTTTCAAGTGTGAGATCTAGAAACAGTAGCTGGATCTTGGCTTTGGTCCAGCCCAGACTCCTACATAACAGGTATTTGGGGAGAGAATCAGCAAATGGGAACTTCCTTTCTGTGTGTATGTCTCTTCCTAACACTATGTCTCTTGGAGAAATTAACAAACAACCAAAAAAAAAAAAAAAAAAAAAAGAAAATAGTTAAAAAAAATAAATACAGGGCCGGCGCCATGGCTCAACAGGCTAATCCTCCGCCTAGCAGTGCCGGCACGCCGGGTTCTAGTCCCGGTCGGGTCGCCGGATTCTGTCCCGGTTGCCCCTCTTCCAGGCCAGCTCTCTGCTATGGCCTGGGAGTGCAGTGGAGGATGGCCCAAATGCTTGGGCCCTGCACCCCATGGGTGACCAGGAGAAGCACCTGGCTCCTGCCTTTGGATCAGTGCGGTGCGCCAGCCGTGGTGGCCATTGTGGGGTGAACCAACGGCAAAAGGCAGACCTTTCTCTCTCTCTCTCTCTCTCTCTCTCTCTGTGTCCACTCTGCCTGTCAAAAAAAATTAAATAAATAAATAAATAAATACAATTGCTTTCAAAAAGTTCATAGAAAACAAGTACCGTGAAGAGACTATGCATAAATTTCAGTATTTGTTGCACCAAAATGAATTTATGTTTTAATTCCATTTTCCACAAACTTTTTGAAGTCCTCTTGTATATTGTTGACTATACACAGTCAATAGTTAATGATAAAAAGTTCAAATATTCTCCTTCACTAATTTATTTAGTAAGTTGATTAATTTCATAAAATTACCTAAATTAACATCTTGTGACTATGTGATAACCAGCAAAACTCTGTCAATGGGTTGTTTGTTAAACACTCTTTAGATTCTCAGTTGCTGTTTTATTAATCCTGATGTAATGAACAAAATTCATCCTTCCTTAACTATTCATGATCTTCACTGGAGACTTTTGTTACTGTCTAGGTGTGAATTCCTGATGAGTCCTTACTGAATGGACTTCATGTTCTTTTACTTTTCAAATTATTTTATCTTCCATGAATTGTTTGTCTATCCATGATGTTTCTTTCTGCATTTTTAAAGATAAATTTTTGATGTTAACCTGAAATTTTTTCTGAGACATTTCACAAACACAGGTTCAAGGGATCTGTGATAGCAATTCTATTGCCTTGTAAATAAAGAACTGAAGAAAGGAAACAGAACAAGAGCAGACATGGCAGGGGCAGGAAGCCAGCCATGGTAAGAAGACATCAGAACAGGTTTCAGAAGCAATGGGTTTACTGAAGGTAACTTTCCCTTGAAATTGCTCACACTGCTCTATACAAGGGTCCTGCAACATGTCACAAAAACTGGAATGAAAAGACAATATGCATTTTGAAAATTTTAAACACACTTGACCAGTGGGATCCAAACAGAAAATAATTTTTATAACTTGCTGTCTCTTTTAAACAATTCAAGACAGCTAATGACTGCCTCCCCCTTTCCTTCCTCAGCCGCTATTACATGAATATTCAGGCATTTTTTGAGTGTTTTTGTGACTTTGACGAATATGAAATCCTAGAGTCATTTTAAATTCTAAAACACAATCGGATTAGAAATGGGAATGCCCCTTCTCAGAATCATCAACCTTTCCCTTTCCTGGTAGGGCTGCAGGCAGGTGAGAAACGGCTCTGGAGTAGGACAGCCAGCTTCCCTCCTAGCTCCAGTCCTCCCTCACCTCTTACCAAAGTGGGTTATTAATAGTTTAGCTTTGCATTCCCTGTACTGAAAATTATTTAAATAAGCCTCCTCCCTTCTAGGGGGCTGTTAGAACTGAAATTAGTGTCCTCTAAAACATCCCTCCACCCCAATGACTAGAGATCTTCCCAACATTTCTTAAGGGACCACATGTTTATACCTAGTTTGACAGGTGGCATATTAATTCTCCTGCAATGACTCAGAAGTGAGTTGCCTATTCTATTTGATCCGTTTGGGCTCCTTTGTCCTTGGCAGTCCCATACTAAATGCATATTAAAATGATCTTGTGCTAGTTGTCTTTTTTTATTACTGAGATTCAAATCTACTCATTACTAAGTTGCAGAGTACTTATAATGTCAAACTTGTGGATTAAGTTTTTGAGGACTTTCCCATCAGATGTTAGAAGGATCTCTGTCTTAGAAAGTTCTATTCCTCCCCACCTTAACTCTCTGCCCTTCCTTTGTCCCTGTAATACTCTCCATGGGGAGTAAGGCGTTTCAGAAACATTTGAATTGTAGGTCTGGTCCGCAATTTGTTTGGAATTTCTTATCTGCCACAATTGGGTCACCATGGAAATTTTTTATTTTGACACTTTGCCATTGACATATTTTTTGTCCAAACTCCTACTTAATGAATTTAAATCTATCTCCCTTTTGGCTGGGATTTTCATATATGCATTTTCATATATGCAATGGACCTAGGGTTTATTAGCTGTAGTTATAGAAAATATGATGCCACAATATATTCTGTATGAGAAAGAAAATAGTTTTGAGTTGTGTATGTAGTACTAATACTTGTAAGAAAATAGATCAATTATCATGTCAGTATATCAGAGAACTCAAAATGGAAGAAAAGACAATTGAATTATCATTTCTTAATTGTCCTTTTGGCAGTTGAGAAAAACAACAAACATCATAAATATCAAAACTGAATAGCCTCTGGAGGATAAAACTTTTCATATAATTTTAAAAATATATTCTTTTATTTATTCTACGTTGGGGTAATTTTTTAAAAGCTTTGATCACTTTTCTGTTTTACAATTAGAACTAAAGTCACAGAAGATTTTCCCTTAAGATAGTTTCCTTAGAAATTAAATTGCATGAACAAAGTGATATCATTTTCTCGTATTTGTATTTCACTGAAACTCAATTGCCATTTCCCTCTCTCTCATTGTGGGATAGCTGCAAAGAATCCATGAGTCCATTCCCCCCATCAACTGCACTGATTTTTACACTGAAGCATATTTTTTCTTCAATAGATCAATAGACAAATGTCAATAAACTTCTCCCCACTGCAGTGATTTTCTTCTTCATCAAACTAATGGTACAGATGTTGAGAACTTAGCTTTCTTCATTGACATATTTCCTTGACTTGACACTGAGTCGGCTTTCTACGAGAATCCAGTTTAAAATTTGGGAAGCTGAAAATGAGACTGACTTGTGGATTAGAATAAGGCCCAGGAAATCAGATCCGGTGCCCTTTTGTGAGGTAGTGTTTCTGAATAGCTTAAACCTAGTACAGAGGACAAGCACCTCACAATCATTGCTTGAAGGCCAGGTCATTGATGCATTTCCAAGTGCTCAGGTTATAACAATCGCTGCGATCCATAAACACGCAAATATTTTATTGATGGCAGTTTTGAGCAAGTTTTACATTGAAAAAATTTCAGTAGATTTGAAACAAAAACCAAACACTTAGGCTCTGAGAAGCCTGAATTTAGTGCTTTGGTTTGGATTCTCTTTTTCTTGCCAAAGTTTACTCTCAGTTTTCTAGTTTGAATTTTGATTGCTACTTCCAAAGTAACAAATTCTGGGTTCATATAATAGAGCAAGAGGGCTTGAACCAAGGACCATATGATTTATGTGTCTTCAATTATGTTGTTCACAGAGAGAGCTAGTGTTTTGGAGACTCTGGTCTGATCAAAGCAAATTAAACTTAGATCACAATAAAAATACAATATCTAAAATAAAATAAGCGTCACAAATTTAAAGGGTACAGTTTAATGTGTTGACATAAATATACACACATATGTAAATATATATATAAATATATATATATATATATATATATACATGTATACACACACATCAATGAAACCATCACCATAAACCAGATCATGGACAATTCCATCACCTCCAGTTTCCTACTATCCCTTTGAATCTCTCCCTTCACTTTCCCCTGCCCACCATGTCCTCAGGCAGACACTAATCAATTTCCATTCATCATAGATTAGTTATGTAAGACTCTAGAGTCTTATATAAATGCAACTGTATAATAAGTATTCTATTTTGTTTGGTGATTGTCATTTAGCATAATTGTTTGACAATTTCCCATATTGTTGGGCTTATTAACAGTTGTTCATCCCTTCTCACTGCTGAGTTAGATTTCACTGTATGTATGTATCACAATCTACTTACCTTTTCATCCTTTAATTTTTTAAGTTGTTTTTTAACTTTTATTTAATAAATATAAATTTCCAAAGTACAGTTTATGGATTACAATGGCTTCCCCCCCACCATAACTTCCCTCCCACCTGCAACCCTCACCATAACTTCCCTCCCACCTGCAACCCTCCCATCTCCCGCTCCCTCTCCCATTCCATTCACATCAAGATACATTTTCAATTATCTTTATATACAGAAGATCAATTTAGTATATATTAAGTAAAGATTTCAACAGTTTGCACCCACATGGAAGCACAAAGTGTAAAAATACTGTTTGAGTACTAGTTATACTAGTTATAGCATTAAATCACAATTTACAGCACATTACTCTCATGGTCTCTTTAGCCAGATCCGAATGCCTTAAGGGCTGATTCTGAGGCCAGAGCGCTGTTTAGGACATCTGCCATTCTGAGTCTGCTGTGTATCCTGCTTCCCATGTTGGATCATTCTCTCCCTTTTTTATTCTCTCAGTTAGTACTAGCAGACACCAGTCTTGTTCATGTGATCCTTTTGACTCTTAGACCTATCAGTGTGATCAATTGTGAACTGAAATTGATCACTTGGACTAGTGAGATGGCATTGGTACATGCCACCTTGATGGGATTGAATTGGAATCCCCTGGCACATTTCTAACTCTACCGTTTGGGGCAAGTCCGATTGAGCATGTCCCAAATTGTACATCTCCTCCCTCTCTTATTCCCTCTCTTATATTTAACAGAGATCGCTTTTCAGTTAAATTTTAACAGCTAAGAATAATTATGTGTTAATTACAATGTTCAACCAATAGAATTAACTAGAACAAAAAATACTAAAAGGGATAAAGTATTAAGTTGTACATCAACAGTCAGGACAAGGGCTGATCAAGTCACTGTTTCTCATAGTGTCCATTTCACTTCAACAAGTTTCCCATTTGGTGCTCAGTTAGTTGTCACCAATCAGGGAAAACAAATGATATTTGTCTCTTTGGGACTGGCTTAATTCACTCAGCAGGATGTTTTCCAGATTCCTCCATTTTGTTGCAAATGACCGGATTTCATTGTTTTTTACTGCTTTAATATGCATTTTGACTGTCTCCAGATTGAGATTCCTACAAATAAAGATTTTCATTTTTTGTTTTCTGTTAAAAATGAGTGTCTTGAAAATGGTTGTTTCAAATTATTCTGGCCTTTTTTTGTTGTACATGAATTTTAGTATTTTTTGCCATTCGGCTAAGCCTCTGCCTGTGGTGCTGGCACTCCACATGGATGCTGGTTCATGAGCTAGCTGCTCCTCTTCCAATCCAGCTCCCAGCTAATGGCCTGGGAAAGCAGTAGAAGATGACCCAAGCACTTGGGCCCCTGTACCTGAATGAGAGACCTGGCAGAAACTCCTGGCTCCTGGCTTCAGAGCAGCCCAGCTCTGGCCATTTCAGCCATTTGGGGAGTGAACCAGTGTGTGGAAGACCTTTCTCTGTCTCTCCTTCTCTGTCTGTAACTCTACTTCTCAAATAAATAAATAAAATCTTTAAATAAAAAAAACTCTCATTGAAATTTTGACGGTGATTTTATTGGCATCTATAGATCACTTTGATAGTATGGAAGACAACAATTTAAATTTTTCCAATCTATAAATACAGGCTATCTTTCAATTTTATTTCTATTTATATACATACATATCTATATATGCATATTTCCGATTTGAATACTTTTTAAAAATATATTTATCTTGCTTAAATGTTCAAGTTATGAACTCCAGCATATATTGAGCAGAAGTGATGAACATAAACATCCCTGCCTTATTCCTAATTTGGAGAAAAAGTTTTCATTTTGTCATGGACTATGATGCTAACTGTGGATTTGTTGTGTGTGACCTTTTCTGTGTTGAGGGACATTCCTTTCATACCTACTGTATTGAGAGTTTTTATCATGAAAAGAAGTCTATTGCCAAATTGTTTTATGCATCTATTGAGATCATCTTAAGCATTTTTTCTTCAGTCTGTTAATGTAAATCACTGCATTTGTAAATTTACCTTTAGTGAACCATCATTGTATCCTTGGAATAAATCCTACTCAATCCTGGTGAATGATCCTTTTAAAGCCCTACTGGCTTTGATTTCTTATTTTTTTTTTAAGATTCTTGAATTGATGTTTATTGGTCTATAATTTTATTTTCTATAGACATATTGGCCTATAATTTTATTTTCTTGTCTTGACTTGTCTGACTTTGGTATCAGGGTAATACTCTATCTTGGCTGACCATTATGGGCATTTGGGGAATGAGTCACCAGGTGAGAGTGGAATCTCAACCTCTCAATAAAAAGAAAATTTAAAAAAAGCATTATTAAAAGATACCATCTGGGAAATAAAAAGTAAGAATAATATAGACATCTACCACGTAACATGAGTTTACAGTACATGCACTTATCCATTTAGCATTGTCTATGATTCATTCATAGTCTGTCTTTCCAACTAGACTGTGACTTTCCATGGTTCAGAAACCATCTATTTCTCCTCCCCTCCCAGTACTTAGCACACAGCTAGATTTATTATAGATGTTTTTTTCATTGTTATTTTTTGGGAGCAAATAAAATAAACTGCATTAATGCATTCACTGAATACTATTTATTGAGCACCAAGAATACTTGTAAAAGCTTAGGGTATATCAAAGAACAAAATAAACACATTTCTGTCCTTTGAAACTTACATTCAGGTAGGGGGTATAGATAATAATTAATAAACATAAACATCAATAATAATAATTAAATATGGTATGCTAAAGGTTGATTATGACTGTGGGAAAAAAAGTGGAGTGATGTCAAGAAGATTAATGATGTGCAAAGGGGGCTGTAAAAGACTCCATTAAAAATGATGTTCAATGTATTATCAAGTGATATTTAATCAAGAACCAAAGAGAGGGAATGTGCAAAGTTCCAAGCTGTGAGTGGCTTGCTGTGCTGGTCCAGGGGAGAGGAGACTGGTATCCTTGGAGTGGAGGGAGTTGGGAGGGAGGATAGCTGAGGTATTCAGCGAAGCACACAGTGCAGTTCCTCTTTGGTGCTGGGACAGTTTTTCGATCAATTGTTGGGGAGGCAGTTAGAAGAGATTTTTGTCATATGTTTATAAGGATCCATCTGAATGTTATGTGGTGAGGAGGAAGTAAAGTAATAGGGATTGATGATAGAAGCCTCTTGAAATAATTCAGGTGCGAATAAGATGACCCCGACAAGGTGATCGCAGCAGAGTAAGAAGGATCAAAATTCCACATAGGGTTTGATTGTAGGGCAAGCAGGAGTCCTGAATTTGTAGTTGAATCTGGAGGTGAAAAGAGGCAAAATTCCAAGGCTCCTAGCTTGAGCAGAAGGAAAGGTGAAGTATCCTTGAGATAGAATGCAGAAGTTTCAAGTTTATCAGGTGTAGCTTAGAGCTAGCTAAAACACACAACCATTTTTAATGGATTTTTATGCTTGTCTTATCCTTTGCTTTCCCAATTACTACCCAGCAGGTTACTCCATCTGTCACTGTTATTTATCAGTTGTCCAAACAAAATATGTTTCTACTTTTTAAGGCTTTTAAAATATGTCTGAGAAGGATGCAGTCAGCCCACTATGACTGTAATTAGGAAGATTATCTGGAGAGCCGCATAGTGTTACACTTTTAGTCCAGGTATATCTTATTAGGCTATCACCATGAACCACATTCAAAAATAATAAAAAATGAGGCTTAGGGAACTGGTTACTACTAATAGAAAACACACCATGATATGTGCTTAGGGGAGATATCAACTACTACATATAATGACAATAATTTTTCTCCAATATGTACAAGTAGGGGAATTCGTAGGGCAGAAAAATACTTATTTCATCTGTTTTTTAGCTTACCTGACTTAAGAAATGCCTAGATGAGATGCCGCTATGAATCGTGTGTTAGTTACCAAATCTTAACCGTGTTTCTGAGGTGTTTACTTCATTTATTAATAATGGCAATGCCATAACATGAATGTGCTAAGTCCCCAGGAACTGAAAGACACTGACCCAGAGAAACTCATATGATGTGAAGGCAGTGGTGAGAAAATCCACCTGCTTACTTAAAGGCTTTTCTGAAATCTAGACTGACAAGTAAGACTACCCTGAGATTCCCTAGGAGAAAACAAGCTGGAGTGACCAAGGATGCTTTTTAATTTGCTGTTTGTAAATTAGGAACAGTCTGTAGAAAAGGTAGCATGGGAATTCACCATTGGAAAATGACCTAAAATAGCAGAGTTGCTCACCATGAAAGAAGCAAAATGTGTAAAAGTAGGAAATAACTCAAGGTCTCTTTAGAAGTCTAGTGCTACCTTCTTTTGCAGTTGAAGGAACTGAGATCCTAAGACAGTCATTCATATGGTAGGATGACCACTGAGGTGGTCTTAAGCCTGCATCCAACCAGTGTTCCCTTGTGGCAGTGAGGAGGAAGTAAATGTGAGATAAGCTGGGAGTAAAAGGACCCAGAAGAACACAAGGGCCTCATTTCCTACTAAAGTTAGTATTGTGTACAGCAAATGAGTAAGCAGCACATCATTCTCTACCTGTGAAGAGGGAAAACACCAGGAAGGTGATCCAGTCACATTTCCATGTACATCTGCTAATAGCAAATGTCCTGGCAGCAACTTCAACTTCTAATGGGGAAGTTCTCACTGTGGAATGCTTCTATCAGGATGGTTCTGGTAGTGGAGCATTGTTCATGATTAACACACTTGGGATTGATGTTTATGAGGCATGGTTTCCTGGAAAATGACACAAAACCCATTAAGTGAACATAAAATGGAAATGTGTTTTGATCTAAATTCTCTTATATGCAAAAAAATATGCAACCAGGCACATTACTTAGAGGATTGCCTTATTTGACAATCAAGTGTTCATCTGATTTCAGTGCATCTGGTGCCAAAAGAAAGGACCACAGAGCTGTAGTTAAAGTCCCAGACTTCTCACTGCAGGATCTATGTCTCTGTTTACTTATATTCTATGAAATTTTTACTAAGGTTTGGTAAAGTACTATTTCTCTAAGTTTTGTGAGTGTGACTTGTCAGTTGATTTTTGTGTATCTTTATGAGATTTAATTAGAAATATGAAGGACATATACTCACTACCATGAGAGAGTAGAGAATGTAAAGAGAAAAGGTCAAGAAAACAACACAAAGACAAATGACGTTACAAGGACTGAAACACTGAATTATTTTAATACTGCCACAAAATTAGGACATTCTGTATATCGGTGGTATTACGTAAAAGGTAGAGTTGAGGAAGTAAGAAGCACGTTAACAACCATCTGACTTTGTTGTTTAATAACTCAATTTGTTAATTAAAAAAAAAAACTGTGTAGGAGTCAGCACTTTGGGGTAGTGGGTTAAAACTACCTCTTGCAATGCCGTCATTCCATATGGGTGCCGGTTCCAGTCCTGGCTGCTCCACTTCTGATCCAGCTCTCTGCTATGGCCTGGAAAGGCAGTAGAAGACGGCCCAAGTCCTTGGGCCCTTGCACCCACTTGGAAGGCCCAGAAGAAGCTCCTAGCTATTGGCTTGGGATCTGCCTAGCTCTGGCCATTGCAGCCATGTGATGAATGATCCAGTGAATGGAAGATCTCTCTGTCTCTGTCTCTCTCTGTCTCTGTCTCTATCTCTCTGTCTCTGTCTCTGTCTCTCTTGCTCTCTCTCTCTGTTTCTCTCTGCCTCTGTAACCCTACCTTTCAAATAAACAAATAAATCATTTTTTTTAAAATCTATGTAATGATATTCTACATATTTAAGCAGGTAATTTAATACTTGTGAATTTAATAAAATTAATATCATTGGATATTTTGCCATTGTTTATAAACTTATCAAACCAAATTTACATATGTATGTCTTTCATTATAACCACAAACCCAAGACAATTTTCTATTTAAGAAATATTAGACATATAGACTTACTGTAATTTTGTGAAGAATTGTATAACATGTATTTACTGATTATAAAAATATCTATATAAATCTAATAGTTTTATTCATTCTTTTACTTTTTTATTCTTACTTTACTTTTATGTCTTATTTAAATTATATCCCTGAACTTATTTTAATACTTATCAGTTAATAGAGCTTAAGTTATGAAATTTTTGTAAAGGTGATTCTTAACCACAGGGCCCTTTATCTAATTGAAATTTTTTTCTTAGCATTAGTTTATTCTTTTCTTAATTTACCATGTTACTTTGGGATTGCAGACTGTAGGTGGTAAAAAAAAAAAAAACAGAAAAATTCCATGAAGTCTTTTTTTAAAAATATTTAGTTATTTATTTGAAAGTCAGAGTTATACAGAGAGAGGAGAGGCAGAGAGAGAGAGAGAGAGAGAGAGAGAGAGAGGTCTTCCATCCGATGATTCATTCCCCAGTTGACCTAAATGGTCGGAGCTGTGCCTAGCCGAAGCCAGGATCCAGCAGCTTCTTCTGGTTCTCCCATGGAGGGGCAGGGCCCAAGGACTTGGACCATCTTCTTACTGCTTTCCCAGGCCATAGCAGAGAGCTGGATTGGAAATGGAGCAGCCAGCTCTTGAACCGAAGTCCATATGGGATGCTGGAGCTTCAGGCCAGGGAATTAACCCTCTGAGCCACAACACCAGCCCCTCCATGAAGTCTTTTCCAGCTTCTTCCAAGGTAACATCTTAAAAAAACTATAGCAAAATCTCATAATCAAGATACTGACAGACACAGTACATTTAATCAGCAAAAGGATTTCTCATGCTGCCCTTTTATATGCATTCTCATTTCTTTCATGCCACTACTATCTATCAAATCTTTGACAAATATTTTGCATTCCTATAAGTGGTATCATCTCAAAAATGTTAAATCAATGAAATCATGTAATATAAGATTGTTTGAAATTGTTTTTTCTTCCCTAATAATCATGCAGTTGAGATGATTCAAACTCATCTCCTTGGCAGTTCACTCCTTTTTAATTCCTGAATAGTACTTCATTATAAACATACATTTATTTGCTGAACGCTTGATCTGTCAAAAGACTTATGGACCATTTCCAGTTTGGGGTTATAATGTATAATGAATATAGGTCCTATTAACATTTGTGCACAGATTTTTATGTGCACACAATTTTTGTTTCTTTGTGATCAAGCCCTAGGGTATAATTTTTAGGTTTTCTGGTGGTGGCTGTTTAAGTTTTTAATGAAATTACCAACTGTTTTCTAAAAGTGTTGCACCACGTTACAATCTCAATAGCAATATATGAAAGATACAATTTTCATCCTGACAGTGTTTTATGTTGCATTTTTTAAAATTTTTATTTAATTTAGTATTGTGTAGTGACATTTTTACTTTACTTTTAATTTACATTTCCCTAATGCTAATGTTTTAGCCTGTTTTGTGATACTGTGACAGAATCTCTGAGATTAGGCTGTTCATAAAATATAAAAATATATTTCTTTTATAGTTCTAGGGGCTGGAAAGTCCAAGAACAAGCTACTGGAAAGTTAGGGTCCAGTTTTTAGTTTCCAAGCTGGTGCTTTAAATTCTATGTCCTTTGGAAGACAGGAAGCCATGTCCCCAAATGTCAGAAGCGCGGGCGAGAGAGAAAAAAGAGAGCATATACATCCTCAGTCCCCTTTTCTAGTGGCATTCGCCATGAGCTTGGAGACCACATCACCTAAGCGATTTCCATTGGACCTTGTCTTCCAACATTGCTACATTGGGATTAAGTTTTCAACACAAGAATTTTGGGAGAAACGCTCAAGCCATAAAGCCTATAATTTTGAAAATATTTCATGGGCCAGCTCTGTGGCGCAGTAGGTTAATCTTCCGCCTGCAGCGGCGGCATCCTGTATGGGTGCCGATTCTATTCCCAGCTTCTCCTCTTCCCATTCAGCTTTCTGCTATGGCCTGGGAAAGCAGTAGAAGATGGCCCAAGTCCTTGGCCCCTGCACCCACGTGGGCGACCTGGAAGAAGCTCCTGGCTCCTGGCTTCAGATGGGTGCAACTCCAGCCATTGCGGCTAAATGGGGAGAGAACCAGCAGACAGAAAACCTTTCTTTCTGTCTCTCTCTCTCACACTCTACTTCTCAAATAAATAAAAATATTTTAAAAATGAAAATATTTCATATGCTTATATTCCATCTTTATAATCTCTTCAATGAAACGTTACTTCATGTCTCCCAGAAATTTTTATATGAATTGTTTGTTTCATAATAGTGTTTTGAGAGCTTTTTATATGTTCTAAGTATTAGCACTTCTTGCCAAGGGAGATTATGTCACTGATTTGAGACCTTTTCTCTTTACTGCTGTAATTTCACTTTCAGCACAGCTTTAACTATTTCCTTTTTTTTTTTTTTTTTGGTATTTTATGTTTTCATTTTCATTAAATTCAAGGAATTTTTATTTCCATGAGGCATTTTCATTTATCCATAAGTTATTTAAAAGTTTGTTTACCTTCAAACAGATTATTAATTAGTTTTAGTCTGATCTCATTGAGATTGTATAACATATTCTGATTGATTTCAATTCACTTAGACTTATTGGGACTTATTTTATGGCCCAGCATATGGTTTATCTTGCTAAATGCTCCATTATCATTTGGTAGCAATGTTTATTCTATTGCTGTTGGGCAGTGTTTCATAATAGATGCTGTTAGTTGATAATGTTTTTAAAAAATATTTATTTGTTTATTTGAAAGGCAGAGCAGCAGAGAGAGGGAAAGGCAGGAATGGAGAGAGATCTTTCATCTGCTAATTCACTCCTCAAATGGTCATGACAGCCAGGGATGGGCCAGGCTAAGACAGCAGCCAGAAACTCCATCTGGGTCTCTCATGTGGGTGACGTGGACCCAAGTACTGAGGCCACCTCCTACTACCTTGCCAGGTGTATTAGCCGACACCTGGATTGGAGATGAACCAGCTAGGATTGGAACTGACAGTCTGATATGAGATAATAGCATAGCAAATAAAAGCTTAATCCACTGTGCCTCAAAACCAGCCCCAGTTGATGATGTTTTTAATTTTTCCTATATCTACTTCTTTCACATACTTTTTAAAATGAATTATTGAGAAAGGGCGTTTATATATTCAAATATTATTGTGGATTTATTTGTCTTCCTCTTAGTTCTGTCAATTTTTGCTTCATATATTTATAGCTCTGATTTTTGTAGCATACACAATTAGGATTGCTATATGATTTTGGTAGATTGACCACTTGTTATTATGCAATGTTTCTCTGTATTGCTGGTAATTTTTTTTACATGTAGTCTTCTTTATTTGTTTTATTAATATAGCCAATCCTGCTTTCCATTTAATGCTTACATGACATATCATTTCTATCCTCTAACTTTCATCCTAGCTGCTTCCTTGAATTTTAAGTGAATTTATTTTTGACAGCACTACATTAGGTCCTGATTTCCAATCTACTCTACCTATTTCTTCTTTTGGTGTATTTATGACATTTATATTTGATGTAATTAGTGATATAGCATGAAGTATATCTGCTACTTTATTTTGGTATGTTTTTCATATATGTCTTTTTGTTGTTTATTTACTTTTTCTTTCCTTATATAGGCTACTTTCATATCTCTGTAGAATTTCACTTTGACATATCTATAATTTTCCATCTCATATGTTCAAGTAAAACAGAAAATGTCACTGTCTTTGTATAATTTTCCCTATTTGTTGTAAGTGTCTTAGATATTTTCTCTACATCATTTCTCTACATCATGCCTATTGTATTTACCTATATTTGTGCTTGTGATGTTTTTATTTTCTGATTGGATTAGTTTTCATTTTTCTTTTTTTTTAAATTTATTCATTTGAGAGGTAGAGTTACAGAAATAGAGAGAAAGAGACAGAAAGGTTTTCTATCCTCTGGTTCACTCCACAAATGGCTGCAATAGCAGGAGCTGAGCTGAGCGGAAGCCAAGAGCTGGGAGTTTCTTCCATGTCTCCCAAGTGAGTGCAAGGGTCCAAGCATTGGGTCAGCCTCCACTGCCTTCCCAGGCCATAAGCAGATAGCTGCATTGACAGAGAAGGAGCCAGGACACTAACCAGAGACCACATGGGATGCTGGCCTTGCAGGCAGAGGCTTAGTCTACTATGTCACAGCACTAGCTCCTGATTAGATTTCTTATTGGTGCCATAACCAAACACCACAAACTTAGTGGTTTAAAATTAAAAAAAAAAGTATCTTATAAATCTGGAAATCAGGAGTATAAAATCAAGGTATTGAGAGTTCTACAGTTATTCTAATAGCTTCAAAAGTGAATTAGTTTCCTTGTCTTTTTCAGCTTCTAGACATAGCCTCTGTAGCTTGATTCCTGGCTCCTTTTTTCTGTCACTTTAACCTCGTGTTTCCATTGAGACATCTCCTTTCACTAACTCTAGTACTCTTACTTCCTCTTTGTAAGGATATTATACTTACATTGATCTCATCAGGATATTCTAGGATAATTTCCCTGTTCAATATCTTTAACCACATTCGTAAAGTCTGTTTTACCATGTAAGGAACATATTAACAGTTTGTTCAGATTAGAACATGAGCATCTTTGGAGAAACATTATTCAACCTACCACATAGATGTTCCAAAGAAATTCTTTTAATATTTCCTTCATACTTAGAGAAATTCCTTTACTCATTGTTTATTCATTTAAATATTTTCAAAAATTACTTGAAAGGCATAATTATAGAGTGAGTAAAAGAGAAGTCTAACTACTGGTTCAGTACCCAAATGACCACAATGGTCCAATGTTGGGCCAGGCCATAGCCAGGAGCCTGAAATTCCATTTGGATCTCCCATATGGATGGCAGGGGCCCAAGCACTTAGGCATATCCACTTCCTTCCCAGGCATATTAACAGGGAGGCAGATCAGAATTGGAACAGCCAGGACTCAAACCTGGGCACGTGAGGTGCCAGCATTGCAAACTGCAGCTTACCTACTATGCCATAAACAGGCTCCCCTTTACCGATTTTTTAAATTTCATTTCTTTCTACAGAGAGAGAGAGAAAGAGAGAGAGAGAGAGAGAGAGAGAGAAGAGAATGTTCCCATCTACTGGTTCATTCTCCAAATGTCCATAATGGGGGCCAAAATTGTGAGCCAGGAATGCATTCCAGCTCTCCTATATGGGTGGCAGGAACCCAATCACTTGAATCATCACCACTATCTCTCAAAGTCTGTATGGCCAGAAAGCTGGTATCAGGGCCCAGAGCTGGAAATTGAACTCAGATACCCTAATGTGTGATGACCTCACATTTTAATCTCTAGGTTGAAGGCCTTCCCTCTCTTTTCTTAATGTAAATCTGTTGGAAATAAATTCTCCTATATTTTATTCTCTTGAGAATATCATGATTTTTCCCTTATTCTTGAAGAATAGTCTAAATGGAAATAGACTGAGAATTGAGAATTCTTTCTTTCAGCATGTAAGGATTTTTGCATCAATTCATTCTATTCCATTGCTGCTCATCAAAAATCTGCTATAATTACAATTTACTGCTCTATAGTCAACTTTTCATTTTTTTATTGCCTTCAAAATTTTCCTATGTCTTTGATTACTACAAATGTAAACTTTTGTCAGAGTTTATTCTATTTTGAATTTACTAAGCTTCTGGAATCTGTTTTCTTGATTTCTTTACTCTTAGAACACTTGTTATTGTCCACTAGACTCCTGAGGCTCTGTTTTTTTTTTCTTTTTTGCATACTTCTCTCTGTAGTTTAGATGGAGTGATATCTATCATTCTATATACAAAGTCATTGATTAATTCCTTTTTCTTCACTTACACTGTTGAGAACATGATGTGTGATTTTAGTTTCACTTGTATTTTTCAGTTCCAAAATTTGTAATTAGTTCATCCTTATTTATTCTATAACTTGATGAAGTTTCCTCTTCTTTTTTTAGAAAGCTTTTATTTAATGAATATAACTTTCATAGGTACAGCTTTAGGAATATAGCAGTTCTTCCCCCCGATACCTGCCCTCCAAATCCCACTCTCTTCCCACCTTCTACTCCCTCTCCCATCCCATTCTTAATTAAAATTCATTTTTAATTATCTCTATATACAGAAGACCAACTCTCTACTAAGTAAAGATTTCAACAGTTTTCACCCACCCAGACATACAAAGTATGAAGTACTGTTTGAAGACAAGTTTTACCATTAATTCTCATAGTACAACTCATTAAGGAATGAGGTCCTACATGGGAAGTAAGTGAACAGTGACTCCTGTTGTTGATTTAACAATTGACACTCGTGTCATGAGCTGCCAAGGCTATGGAAGTCTTTTGAGTCCACAAACTCCGTCAGTATGTAGACAGGGCCATAAGTGAAGTGGAAGTTCTCTGCCTTCAGAGAAAAGTACCTCCTTCTTTCATGGTTCTTTTTTTCCACTAGGATCTCACTCACAGACATCCTTCATGAAGAACATTTTTGCCACAGTGTCTTGGCTTTCCAAGCCTGAAATTCTCTCATGGGCTTTTCAGTTATATCCGGATGCCTTAAGGGTTGATTCTGAGGTCAGAGTACTCTTGAGGGCATTTGTCATTCTGAGTCTGCTGTGTGGCGTTTCCTCTTCTTTTGTTTGTTCCAGGCACATTTACAATATTGTTAAAATGTTTGTAAGACTATGGCTGCTTTAAAATTTTCCTGATAATTTTGTCATCTCAGTATTGCCATCTATTATCTTCTTTCATTTAGTTCAGGATCTTCGAATTTCTTGGTTTAACTGATTTCCCCATTTTTGATTGGTCTTTTATAAAACCCAGAGTCTTATCCAAATCTTCTCTTTGTTGTAGCCAAATGATAGTAAATTCTCACCCCAGTGTTGGCTTCCATTGACAACAAAGGAAGGGCACTCCTCCTGACTTCTGGATGGGGGCAGGAATCCCAGCTCCTCATGCAGCCTCCACTGATGATTCCTTTGCTGATTAGGAGGGATGGAAGTGCCTCTTTACAGTCTCTAAATTACTCAGCCCTATAATCATGGGTAATGAGATTGGCTCTGCTACCACTTGCTCTGCAGCAAAATCCTGACTCTCAGATCCTCTCTGATACCACCCAGTAATGAGGACACCTTATTATGGCCAGTCAGGAGTGGAAGTCAGTGGCTTCCCATATGGCCTCCTCCAGTGCATCCAGGTGGTAGAAACCTTGCTAATATCTGGCTGGGAGGAAAGTCATAGCTCCCTGAGGGAACTTTTCTGACACTACCCTGGTGGGAGGGGTGAAAACATCTAACAAAGGCAGAAATCTAGACTCAAAATGATGTGGGAAAACTTAGATAATTTAAGTTCATGAGCTATAAGCCACACCTCCCTTGCCCCATGTTGCCATGTTCACCTACCTGTCAAGCAAGTGAAACCTCCCCAGGAAGTACTTTTTCTTTCCCAGGACGTGAGGGTAGTACCATGTAAACACTTCCATTTTTCCAAGCTCATAAAAAGCCAGGTAAAGGAAGCTCACTCTTTCCTCCTTGTGGACTCAGGGCAAACTGAGCAGGGTATGAAAATTCCCCTTTACCTGCCCTGGTTCGTTCTCCCTAAATAAATGCCTCATGTACCTGTGTATTCTTCTCACTTTGAAAATAAACCTTATCACACTGTGTTTTGTGTTTGTAATTTACTTAGAATTCTTCTCTAAATAAAAGGCAAGAGTCTGGAATATTAATTTAGGCCCAATCTAGACCACAAAAGTAAGTTAAAAATATTGACATACAAAGTGAAGATATGGCTCTTGTTTATTTTCTGCTATGCTTGGCTTTAGTAGAGCACTGATTGTCCAAAGTGTTTGCCTTGCCAGGCTAACCATTTTCAGATCATTGGATGGGACAGACTAACTTTTTGTGGGAATTTTTTTTCTTTCTTTCTTTCTTTTTTCTTTTTTTTTTTTTTTTTTTGCCAGATTGCTGGTTCAATTTTGGTTTAGATAAGACAAATAAAAACTCAGTGAATGACCACTGTATGATTTCTTGTATGCCAAAAGCCTTAATTTGCATCTTTACCCCTCATCTTTCTGAGTTTGTTTATGTATGATTTATGTACAAAGCCCACCATCATTAGTGGAATTTAGCAGGAGGGTCTCACATCTCACCAAAGGTGAGTCTTCATCATGGTTTTTCAAACTCATTCCTTTTGCATTTATTTTGTCTTTATTATTATTTTGATTTTATTGTTCCATAGGAAAATGTGTTCTTTAGATTCATTCAGATTGTGTTAAATGACTCATTGCCCTGGGATGATTATACAAAAATGTGACTTAGCAATGTATTTGACAATGCATTTAAGCCTCACTAGTATCTTTCTGTATTTAATAGAAGTTTTAAATCCTGAGAAATGAGGTCTCTAATGAGCACAACTGGCTCATCTCTTAGGCTACTGTCTAATAGATAATCTGAAACATGTGGTTGAAAATGCATTTCCATAGGATATGACCACATGTGGTGAATAAATGCTGAATCTCTTTCTTTTGATTGTAAGTAACAACTGAAACTAATTGATATATCCAGTCATCTCCACAACTAAAACCAGAATGAAAGAAAACATGTTTATCATTTATGAACTGGCTTATATTTTAAGAAACATATACTCATACTTAATTTTAAGTGTTTAGTTAAAAATTCAACATGTTTTGTTGTCTACATTTGTTATATATTTTTTAGTTTTTGACATGAATTTTTTTTGAAACATCAGGATCCTTTTTATTTTTTATTTTTTAACGTTTTTTTAAACTTTTATTTAATGAATATAAATTTCCAAAGCACAGCTTATGGATTACAATGGCTTCCCCCCCCCCCATAACTTCCCTCCCACCCGCAACCCTCCCCTTTCCCACTCCCTCTCCCCTTCCATTCACATCAAGATCCATTTTCAATTATCTTTATATACAGAAGATCAATTTAGTATATATTAAGTAAAGATTTCAACAGTTTGCCCCCACATAGCAACACAAAGTGAAAAAATACCGTTGGAGTACTAGTTATAGCATTAAATAACAGTGTACAGCACATTAAACACAGAGATCTTACATGATCTTTTCTAAAAATTAATTAATATTCTATGCAATTTCCAATTTAACACCAGGTATTTTTTTTTTCATTTTCAATTATCTTTATATACAGAAGATCAATTCAGTATTTACTAAGTAAAGATTTCATCAGTTTGCACCCACACAAAACACAAAGTATAACATGCTGTTTCAGTACTAGTTATAGCATCACTTCACATTGGACAACACATTAAGGACAGAAATCCTACATGAGGAGTAGGTGCACAGTGACTCCTGTTGTTGACTTAACAAATTGACACTCTTGTTTATGGCATCAGTAATCTCCCTAGGCTCTAGTCATGAGCTGCCAAGGCTATGGAAGCCTTTAGGGTTCGCCGACTTCGATCTTATTCCGACAGGATCATAGTCAAATTGGAAGTTCTCTCCTCCCTCCAGAGAAAGGTACCTCCTTCTTTGATGGCCCCGTTCTTTCCACTGGGATCTCACTCGCAGAGATCTTTCATCTAGGTTTTCTTTTTTTATTTTTTTTTCCAGAGTGTCTTGGCTTTCCATGCCTAAAATACTCTCATGGGTTCTTCAGCCAGATCCGAATGCCTTAAGGGCTGATTCTGAGGCCAGAGCGCTGTTTAGGACATCTGCCATTCTACGAGTCTGCTGTGTATCCTGCTTCCCATGTTGGATCATTTTTTCCCTTTTTTATTCTATCAGTATTAGCAGACACTAGTCTTGTTTGTGTGATCCCTTTGACTCTTAGACCTATCAGAGCCATCAATTGTGAACTGAAATTGATCACTTGGACTAGTGAGATGGCATTGGTACATGCCACCTTGATGGAATTGTATTGGAATCCCCTGGCACGTTTCTAAATCCACCATTTGGAGCAAGTCCGATTGAGCATGTCCCAAATTGTGCATCTCCTCCCTCTCTTTTTCCACTTTTATATTTAACAGGGATCACTTTTCAGCTAAAATTTAAACACCTAAGAATAATTGTGTGTTAATTACAGCCACTAGTACTAGAACAACAAAAACAACAAAAATAATACTAAAAAGGATAAAGTATTACATTGTACATCAACAGTCAGGACAAGAGCTGATCAAGTTACTGTTTCTCATAGTGTCCATTTCACTTCAACAATTTTCCCATTTGGTGCTCAGTTAGTTGTCACCAATCAGGGAAAACAAATGATATTTGTCTCTTTGGGACTGGCTTAATTCACTCAGCATGATGTTTTCCAGATTCTTCCATCTTGTTGCAAATGACCAGGTTTCATTGTTTTTTACTGCTGTATAGTATTCTATAGAGTGCATGTCCCATAATTTCTTTATCCAGTCTACTGTTGATGGGCATTTAGGTTGGTTCCAGGTCTTAGCTATTGTGAATTGAGCTGCAATAAACATTAATGTGCAGATGGCTTTTTTGTTTGCCCAATTAATTTCCTTTAGGTAAATTCCAAGGAGTGGGATGGCTGAGTTGTATGGTAGGGTTATATTCAGGTTTCTGAGGAATCTCCAGACTGACTTCCATAGTGGCTTAACCAGTTTGCATTGCCACCAACAGTAGGTTAGTGTTTGACATGAATATTGTGATAGAATGTATTATTGTGTGCAAATATTTATTCTCTCACTCACCCTGTAAGAAGCCATTTTCCCTTGCCTTAGCAAGGTTGGACATGGCCTTGCAAATTGTTTTGCTGAATGGGATGTGAATGTGCTTAACATAGGCCATATGGTAGAGAAAGAGAGGAGAGAGAGACATAGAGAGACAGAGAGAGAGAGACAGAGAGAGAGAATGTTATCTTCTATCTACTGGTTTACTACCCAAATGGCTGCAATGGCTGGAGGGAGGCCCATCTGAAGCCAGGAGTCAGGAGTTTCTTCCATGTTTCCCACATGGGTGCAGGGGCTCAAGCACTTGGTCCATCCTCTGCTGCTTTCCCAGGTGCATTAACAGGGAGCTGGATTGGAAGTGGAGCCGCTGGGAATCAAAATAGCCCTCATATAGGATGCTGGTATTGCAGATAGCGGTTCTACCTGCTATGCCACAACACTGGCTCCCTTTCATTCTTATTATTACTGACCTTCATTATCTTTTTAAACCATATAGGTTGCATTGCCCATAATTTTGTTCAATTTTATTGACATATATGGATTTTCTTGTATTTACTCAGTGTTTTGGACTGCCTCACTTTCAGAATTTTGCCTTTCTTGATGTAGGTACTTTGTCATTTTCTGGACCTTTTAATTCTCAAAAATATTTTCACAGTTACATGTTGAAAATCAAAAATTAAAGGCTAAGTTTTTGCCTCCTGGCCACAGGTTTGTCCTGTATAGAAATAGCTTAGAGATACTTGATTTTGAAGATATTTATCTTTTATTATTAAACAAAATTAAAATTATGTATGTAAATTCAAAGAAAAAACCAGTTATTGTGATCTAAGTTTCATTATTTGAAAACAGAACAAATTGCATAGGTAATTTGGGGGTGAAGTACCTCATTGTAATCTAGTTCAGTAGATGACCATAAGTGTTCAAAGCTACATATTGATCTCTGGAGAAATCATTGTTGATAACCAGTTAGCTAGGTAGGAATAGCTTTTCTTCTAATATTTATGGTTTCATAGGCAACTGTTTTCATAATGCGTTTCTTCTGTGGGTTACAAGAAGGGTAAGAAAAATGTGGGAACTCAAATTCTATGTATGCGTGATACCTGTATATTATTTAAATAAGTAAATAAATTGTATGAATCTTCATTTTGAATATTTTGGCTGATGTATGGGGTGGATTGAAGGTAAATTAATGTTTTAGTTTGGAAACCTGGACTATAAGAACAAGACTCTTCATATAGCTGGGTATAGAATTGTGCCCTTCTGTTTCTTCATGTAATAGGGATCATCAGATGCATCTCAAAGTTCTTATGAGATTGTCACCATATTTTTATGCAAATAATTTATTTACTATTACATTTTTAAATCCCATTACTGTCTTGGTCACTTTAGTTTTATCAATGATTAACACAAGGTACTAACACATAATTGAATTTCAATAAATATTTTAAACTATTAATTCACTCTTGCCTCAGAATCAGCCCTTAAGGCATTTGGATCTGGCTGAAGAACCCATGAGAGTATTTTAGGCATGGAAAGCCAAGACACTTTGGAAAAAAAAAAAAAAGAAGAAGAAGACCTAAATGAAAGATCTCTGCGAGTGAGATCCCAGTGGAAAGAACGGGGCCATCAAAGAAGGAGGTACCTTTCTCTGGAGGGAGGAGAGAACTTCCAATTTGACTATGATCCTGTCTGAACAAGATCGAAGTCGGCAAACTCAAATGGCTTCCATAGCCTTGGCAACTCATGACAAGAGCCTAGGGAGATTACTGATGCCATAAACAAGAGTGTCAATTTGTTAAGTCAACAACAGGAGTCACTGTGCACCTACTCCTCATGTAGGATTTCTGTCCTTAATGTGTTGTCCAATGTGAAGTGATGCTATAACTAGTACTGAAACAGCATGTTATACTTTGTGTTTTGTGTGGGTGCAAACTGATGAAATCTTTACTTAATATATACTAAATCAATCTTCTGTATATAAAGATAATTGAAAATGAATCTTGATGTGAATGGAATGGGAGAGGGAGCGGGAGATGGGAGGGGTGAGAGTGGGAGGGAAATTATGGGAGGGGGGAAGCCATTGTAATCCATAAACTGTACTTTGGAAATTTATATTTACTAAATAAAAAAAATCCAAAAAAATGATAATCCACTAAGTATCATGAATATTTCCCTTCCCTTAAACTATTTTATTGCTTTAATATCTACCAGAGCCCAATTCTAAGAGGATAGTCTCCATGTTTTGACAACCAAATAATTCAATTAGTAGCTCACACTTTCTCCAGTGCATTTTATTCTGCAACATCTATTGGTATTTATTCATTTTTTTCATTTTCTCATATTTTCTTTTTTTAAATTTATTTGACAGAGTTAGGGAGTGAGAGAGAGAGACAGACAGAGAGAAAGGTCTTCCTTCCGTTGGTTCACCCCCTAAATGGCTGCTACAGCCAGTGCTGTGATGATCCAAAGCCAGGAGCCAGGTGATTTCTCCTGGTCTCCCATGTGGGTACAGGGGTCCAAGCACTTGGGCCATCCTCCACTGCCTTCCCGGGCCACATCAGAGAGGTGGACTGAAAGAGGAGCAACCAGGACTATAACCCGGCACCCATATGGGATGCCGGCTCTGCAGGTGGAAGATTAACCAAGTGAGCCATGGCGCTGGCCATTTTCTCATGTTTTCAAAGATGAGTTTTGATAATCTTTTTTCTGAATTATGTACTCTGCTTGTTTAGTATTTTCTGTTTTGTGCAACACTCAAAAGCAAATTTTGTTTTGATAGTACAATGAATATTATTCACGACACTAATCAGAGAAATTTTGAGGGGAAATCACTCAGGTTTATTTATTCAGGGCAAATATTAATAGTAGTATAACAAATAATAATCTTAGAGCATGCTAAGAGATGACTGAGTATGCATATATGAATGTCAACAGGGCAAAATTCATGTGTAATTTCATAAATAAAATGAACATAAATTCCTACTCATGTATATGCATCTATTAATTGTCTCTTTATGCTATTATTAAAAGTTTAATGGTGCCTATGTTTAAAGTATGCAAATATAGCATATCATTATTAGAAATATTTATTCATTTTGAAAGGTGTGTGGTGTGTGGAGAAACTAGAGTATTTTTCCAGGCTCAACCACTCGGCAATGAAAGCATAAACACTCCAGCAAAGATAAGGATAAAGAAGAGTGCAGTGCTTAAGATGGAGAAGAGGATTATGAGGTTACTGTAAAATTAGTTTTCAGTACAGGTTTTTTTTTGTAAAGGATATGAACATGATATTTCTATCTTTCAAAGATATAGCATGGTTTTAATAATGAATAGAGAGTTTCTTGAGGCTTTAGGCTTATGGCAGTAACTTCAATGGAGAAATAATCCAAACAAAGAAGATTTAAGATCTATTTTCCACAAAGATCTTTAAACAGAGAAAAAATAAACCTCTTATTAATGGCTTAATTGAAGGCTTGCTTAAAAACATAAAAAAGAGCAGTTAAGATTGTTCCAAAATTAAGATAAAAAATAAAAAAGTCAACAATGTTAACGGATATAAAACCAATTTACATAACTCAATAGTGTTGCTAATGTGCCAAAAGTGAATTACCTGAAATAAATCAACTCAGAATTCCCATTTTAAAATCTACAAAAAATAAAATTTATAGAGCTAAATTTAACAAAACATATAAACGATCTATAATGAAAATTATAAAACACTGATGAAAGGGGCCAGCACTCTGGAGTAGTAGGTTAAGCCTCCACTGGCAGTGCTGGCATCCCATATGGATGCCAGTTCAAGTCCTGGCTGCTCCACTTCTGATCCAGCTCCCTTTGATGGCCTGGGAAACCAGTGAAAGATGTTTCAAGTGCTTGGGCCTCTGCACTGACATGGGAGACCCTAGAGAAATTATTGTCTCCTGGCTTTGGATTGGCCCAGCTCCAACTGACCATTGCGGCCATTTGGGGAGTGAACCAGCAGATGGAAGATATCACTCTCTCTCTCTCTTACTCTCTCTGTAACTCTCCTTCTGAAATAAATAAATAATTTTTTAAAAAAAAAACAAAGATAAAACATTGATGAAAGAAATTGAGGAGGACAAAAGAAATGGAGACATCTTTTGTTCATGGGCTAGAACAATAAATATTGTGAAAATGTGCATTCTATTCAAAGTGATTCACAGATTCAACAAAATCCTTATTGTGACAACAATCCATTTTTTGAGAAAAATAGAAAAACTAATAACGCAATTTGCATGGAATTATGAAAGGCCCCAAATAGCCAAAGCAAACTTGAGCTAAAAGAACAAAGCAAGAAACATTAGACTACCTAATCTAAATATATTACAAACTTACAGTATTCAAAGAATAATAAAATTATAAAAACAGATACACAAACACACAGAATGTAATACAAATTCTCCTTTGTAATGCAAACCATGTAACTACAGAAAATTGATCTTTGCATGGTACTAAGTACGTGGGTAAAAGGATAATCTTTTTAGCAATCATGATGGAAAAACTGAATATCCACAAATGGAAGAATGAAACTAGCCCCTATGTATCACCATGTGCAAAAATCAGCTCAAAATGAATTACAGATCTAATTGCAATGTTTACTACTTTGCAACTATCAGGAGAAAATATATGGGAAGAGCTTCAGGACATTGGAATAGGCAAAGAGTTTTTGGATAAGACCCCAAAAGCACAGGAAACAAAAACAAAAATAGACAAATTGTGAATTCATAAAGCTAAGAAGCTCTGCACAGCAAAAATATAATCAGTAGAATGAAAAGACAACCTACAGGATGGGAGAAAAATATTTAAAATCTATACGTGTGACAAGAAATTTGTAACCATTATATACATAAGGAACTTTAACAACTCAATAGCAAACACAACAAAACCAAAAACAAATAATCCAATTAAAAATGGACAGTAAATCTAAACAGACACTTCCCAAAGAAGTATACAAATAGCCAACGGGTACATGAAAAAGTGCTCAACATCACTAATCACCAAGGAAATGCAAATCAATACCATGATGAAATATCACTTCACTATATTTAGTTTGGCTATTACAAGGATTAGAAGTGCCCAAGAAGATGTGAAGAAAAAGGATCGCTTGTTCACTGTTGGTGGGAATGTAAATTAGCAGAGGCATTGTGGAAAACAGTATAGAGGTTCCTCAAAATGAAAACTAAAAGGAAGGACCATATGATTCATATGATTCAGCATTACTATTACTGACTATATATGTAAGGCAAATGAAATAAACATAACAAAGAGGGACATGCACTCCCATGTTTGTTGCAGCACTCTTCACAATAGTTAAGAAATGCAAACAACGTAAATGTTCATCAATTAATGATTAAATTAAGAAGAGATGATACATACACACATACTATTCAGCAATAAAAAGAACAATTTTTTTAAAAGATTTATTTTATTTATTCAAAAGGTAGAGTTCCTCAAATGGCTGCAATAGCCAGGGATGGGCCAAGCCAAAGCCAGGAGGCAGAAACTTCTTCCTGGTCTCCCATGTAAGTGCAAGGGTCCAAGCATTTGGGTCATCCTCCAAGGCTTCCCTAGGTGCATTAGCAATAAGCTAGATAGTAAGCAGAGCATCTGGAACTCAAACCAGCACTCATATGGGATACTGGCACTACAGGTGGTGGTTTTACTCAGTGCGTTACAATGCAAGCCCCCAAAACAAAAATATTGTCAGTTACAACAATATAAGTGAAACTGCTTGTCATTATATTAAGGAAAATAAGCACAGAAAATTATATTAAGGAAAATATTACAGAAAAACAAGTAACATAAGATTTCACTCATGTGTAAAATCTAAAAAAAAAGTTGGTCTCATAGAAGTTGAGAGTATAAGGTTAATAGAGGTTGGGGACCCCAATAGAGAGGGAGTAATGGGAAAATATTATTTAATGAATTCTAAGTTACATTTAGGTAGAAGTAAGAAGTTCTGGTGGTGAACATAAATAATGATAATGCACTGTATTTGTTCTTAATAATCTAGAATTTGAATGGTTTTGCCATAAAGGAATACTAGATGTTTGAGAATAAAGACAGACTTACTCTGATTGGACATTACACAAAATATACCTATATTAAAACATCACATGATACCCATAAATAATAATAATTTTTGTGCATCAGTTAAACATTTGTAAAATTATCTTTATTTTTTTATTTTTTATTTTTTTTTAATTTTTGACAGGCAGAGTGGACAGTGAGAGAGAGACAGAGAGAAAGGTCTTCTTATTGCCGTTGGTTCACCCTCCAATGGCCGCCGCGGTAGCGCGCTGCGGCCAGCGCACCGCGCTGATCCAATGGCAGGAGCCAGGTGCTTCTCCTGGTCTCCCATGGGGTACAGGGCCCAAGGACTTGGGCCATCCTCCACTGCACTCCCTGACCACAGCAGAGAGCTAGCCTGGATGAGGGGCAACCGGGACAGGATCAGTGCCCCGACCGGGACTAGAACCCGGTGTGCTGGAGCCGCAAGGCGGAGGATTAGCCTAGTGAGCCGCGGCGCCGGCCAAATTATCTTTAAAAATACATTGAAGTATACTAGATTAATGCTGTTTCATGTGTCTCGCATATTATCTAAAATTTTTAAGTTACGTTGACACATTTACTATTCTTGATATGTGTGTGACTAAGATATCATTAAGAAAATTAAAAGACAAATCACGGAGAGAAAGTATTCCTAAATCATATCTGATGAAGAATTTACATCTAGAGTATATAAAGGATGTAAACTCAATTATGCAACATCTAAAATGGATTAAAATCAACAGATATTTGAATGAATATTTTGGATATACAAATGGCTAATAAGCATGAAAATAAAAAATTATATGATTAACAATTCCACTTCCTAGATATTTTCACAAGAGAAATGAAGATACATGTTCATGAAAAGACTGGTGCTCAAGTGTTTAACAGCAATCCCTGAAAAATGCCCCAAGTTGAAACAATTCAACCCACTATTAAATGAATGAACAAAATGTCCGAGTCCTGGCACCTCCACTTCCAACCAGGCTTCCTGCTAATGCATACTGGGAGGCAGCAGAGGATGGCCCAAGTACTTGGGCTCTGCCATCTAGTAGGAGAACTGATGGAGTTCCTAGCCTCTGGCTGCAGCATGGCTCAACCCTGGTTGTGGCAGGCATTTGGGGAGTGAAGCAACAGATGGAAAGTCTCTCTCTGTCTCTCTCTGCCCCCTGTGGTTGTTTCTCTGTTGCTCTGCCTTTCAGGTAGATTAAAACAAATAATTCTTTTTAATTGTGGAAAATACATCCACAATTATGATTACAGGTATCAATGATTCTTCCAATAATTGGTAGTTTACATTTAAAAAAATCAATAAATGATATATAAGATGGATTGATCAAGCTCATTTAACAGAGTATACCATATAACTACTAGAAAATATGTTTTACTTGAATTCCCATGGAATATTCACCAAGAGCATCAATGTAGCATACTGTGAAAAATTTTAATAATGTACAAGTTTGGTGTAGCTTTTGCTGATATATTTGTTTTTCACCATATTTGCAAAATCAAAGAGAAAAAAAATCTTCCTACCAATTCAATAGATGCTAAGAAGTCATTTGAAAAATGGAAGCACTAATTTCCTTGATCTAAGCCAGGTATATCCAATGTGCCTATATTAATGTTAACCTGCACAATGAAATAATTATTTCTTTGTACAATCATAAATAAACCAACAATGGCTGCTTTTGTCACTCCACTGGAAAAATTAACTAGTGAACTAAAGAAAGAAATAACAGTAAAACACACAGAAAAATAAAATAAGTAATATTCTTTATTCTCAGATGCAATGGTTTTTATATATATAATGAAGATTCAACCACGTTGTCTGCTAAAATTTTTTAAAAAGAGAGAACAACACCATCACCCTAAACAACCTCACAATAGTTGGCAAACCTTAACACATGCAATAATATAAACTCAAAATGTGGCATAGAGACCTACATCTAAAAGCTAATGTTAGAAAATTTCCTCAGAAGGGGCTGGCGCTGTAGTGCAGCAGGTTAACGCCCTGGCCTGAGGTGCTGGCATCCCATATGGGCACCGGTTGGAGTCCCAGCTGCTCCTCTTCCGATCCAGCTCCCTGCTATGGCCTGGGAAAGCAGTAGAAGATGGCCCAAGTCCTTGGGGCCCTGTCCCTATGTGGGAGACACAGAAGAAGCTCCTGGCTCCTGGCTTCGGATAGAAGCAGATCAGGCCATTGCGGCCATCTAGGGAGTGAACCAGTGGTAGAAGACCTCTCTCTGCCTCTCCTCTCTCTGTGTAACTCTAAATTTCAGAAAAATAAATAAATCTTTAAAAAATTTCCTTGGAAAAGATAGTATGTATACGTTTGTGTATAATATATACACATGAAGTGAATATGGGAAAGTGTTAAAAATTGGTAAACTTGGGGCCAGGGCTGTGGAGCAGTTTAAAGCTCTGGCCTGCAGAGCCAGCATCCCATATGGGCACCGGTTTGAGTCCTGGCTGCACCACTTCTGATCCAGCTCCCTGTTTATGCACCTGGGAGAGCAGTAGAGATGGCCCAAGTCCTTGGGTCCCTGCACCCACGTGGGAAACCTGGAAGAAGCTTCTGGTTCCTGGCTTTGGATCTCCTCAGCTCTAGCAGTTGTGACCATTTGGGGAGTGAACCAGCGGATGGAAGATCTCTCTCTCTCTGTCTCTACCTCTCTCTGTAACTCTGTCTTTCAAATAAGTAAAATAAATCTTTAAAAAAATTGTTGAACCTAAAATAAACAAATTTGAAAAATTAAAAAAAAATTCCTTAGAGAAAATGTCTTCCACCTAGACACATACTGATATTTGCAAAATAAAAGTTATGACAGCTTGTGTTTTATTGAACTAAATTCTTCTATTGTTCAGTAGACTAAATATATTTTGATTCAAAAAGAAAAAAAATACTTGTTGCACCTTTAAGTACCTTTAAGTGTATATACACTCATACCTCAATAATCAAAAGGTACTAGCCCTCCAAAATCAGAGGAAAACTTTAATGTAGAAGATATAAAAATTACCTATAAACACATGAAAAAACAGCTTTGGTTTCTCCAAAATGCAGTCTAAAGCCACAATGAAAGACCAGCATTAGTGCACTAAAGTGGTTTGGATTTAAAAAACTGACAATATCAAGTGTTAGTAAGAACTGGAACAACTACACCACACATCCATTCCTAGTTAGAACATAAAATTATATAATGACTTTAAAATAACAGCTTGTTAAAATGTCAAACATATGCTTACAACATGATCCTTCAAATTTACTTTTGGTTGTTTATCTAAGGAAAGTGAAACAGCTATTTCAGGCAATGGCTGTTTATCAACAAATGCTTATGGCAGCTTCATTAATAACAGCCAAAAACTATTCTTAGGAAAACATACGAACAAAGTGCTTCACACGTATACAGTACAATGCCACTCAGCAATAAAATGAAATGAACTTCCCTCACTCATGAAATTAATGTCCAAATCTATTTATAATAAATTATCCAATCTTCAATGTTAGCAAAACAAATAAGATAAAAAATCAATAAATAAAAGGAAAAAGTATGAATGACCTTGAGAAAAAATATATATAATCAAATTACTGATCACTTACAAATATGGAATTTAATCATGTAATAGATTGCAATTTATATTTCCACCTCAACTATAAAACAAAACATAGATACACAAAGCAAGAATTCTAAATATACTGAATGTTAGCAAAAACATGGCATAGTGGATACACTTTTATATTTCTAGTAGAGGGATAAATGATTCACATTTAGAACACATAAAGTCATAAACGTGGAAAAAATGTGAAGGTACATCAGAAAGTTGTGGAAAATCAATTTTAATTTATTTTGGTGCCAATACTTTTGATATTCATGTGTACTAGGAGTCTTCAAAGTACATTTTATGAAAAAAAATTATACATGGATTCAAAGATTTTTGTACAAAAATAAAAATCTTTTTATAATTTATTCTTTATTTAATTTAAAGCAGAGAGAGCAAGGCACAGAGAGACAGGGAAACATGACAGAAAGCCTGCCCATCTATTGATTCATTACCCAAATGCCCAAAACACCTGGGTCTGGGACAGGCCATGGCCAGGATTTCAGAATTCACTTTATATTTCCCATGTGAGTTGCAGAAATCCAGTCATTTGAGCCATCACTACTGTCTTCAAGGGTTCATATTACCAGGAATCCAGAGCTGGAGGCTGGAGTCAAACTCAGTTACTTCAACACGGAGTACCTGTGGCTAGGCTAAATGCCCACTTCCAACCTATCTTTTAATTCCAGTTTACCGTTAATTTTTAAATACTCTTGTTACATAAAACTCAACTATTCTGTTTTTTTATTTGTACTTTTCTGGTACCCATTCACTAGAGAAATGCTGGTTTTCCAGGAGACTGGCATAATAATGTACAGTGTCTTATTTACAAAAGCATGCAAACAAAGAAAACAACCCCTGAACACAAATTGAAGCTCCCTCTGGAGAAAATGATAAGTAAATTCTAAAAAATTCAAGCAGTAGGATACTATCAAACACAGAAAATGAATGAGCTACCACTACATGCAACAGTATGTATGTATGTTGGGGGAAAAGCTCGATATCTAAAAAGATATTTAAAGTGATGTATCATACAGGATATCATGCACATGTGAAGAGCATCATAACAGAAGTCTGCAAAACCATGAAAATAAAATTAATGATATTGGTTGCCTTTAGTGGTGGAAGAAATGTGGAATAAGGGAGAATATATAAAGCATCCAGCATTAACAACTTAGGGCATATACTTATTCTTTTTTTTTTTTTTAATTTTTTTTGACAGGCAGAGTGGACAGTGAGAGAGAGACAGAGAGAAAGGTCTTCCTTTTGCCATTGGTTCACCCTCCAATGGCCGCCGCGGTAGCGCGCTGCGGCCGGCGCACCGCGCTGATCCAATGGCAGGAGCCAGGTGCTTCTCCTGGTCTCCCATGGGGTACAGGGCCCAAAGACTTGGGCCATCCTCCACTGCACTCCCTGGCCACAGCAGAGAGCTGGCCTGGAAGAGGGGCAACCGGGACAGGATCAGTGCCCCAACCGGGACTAGAACCCTGTGTGCTGGCGCCGCAAGGCGGAGGATTAGCCTACTGAGCCGCAGCGCTGGCCTACTTATTCTTATGTTGAGGGGTGCTTAATGGCTTTTCATTTTATAATTATGAAAAATCATGCATTTCTTAACGTATTTTTGAGTACATCAAATGTTACATAAACACAAGCAATACTTTCCCACAGTTTATAATGAACAGAAAGTGCAGACAAATCCACAACTAATAATTATACTGTATCATATAGATTGCATGTAAAAACATTAAAAAAAAGAGTTGTATTGTTTTTCGTTAATTACTTACATTCTAAACTTAAAAAAATAGGAAAGTTGTAGTATACAGATTTGACAAACTGTAATTACCCAGTACAGCACCGTGGCATAATTTATATCAGTGCTTTACTTTAATTAATTTTGGGGGTCAGCTGAAACATGGTTGGGTTCATATTTCTCATTTGTTCTCTCCTTGGCTAACACTTACTAAGTCTTAGAAACAAGGATTGCATGAAAAATAATTAGATGTTCAATAAATGATTAGTGTAGAAATACTTGTCAAATATTTATTTTGAATTACTTAGAATAAGGCAATACTCCTCTTTGCTGTATGAAATTCAATCAAGATTCTGTTTGTGATACTATGTACACATTGTTCTTTGGTGCCTTTCTTTATTAATTCCTCTGAGAACATAGATTTTTATCATGGTTTGGAGCTTGTCATAGTCGATTATAGAATGAAAGAAAAATCTGGTTACTCCAGTGCTTATTTGTATATATTTTAATGGACTTTATTTTTAGAGCAGTTTTAGTTCCCAAAAAAACTTAGAGGAAAGGGTGATGATCTTACGTTTTACTTGAGCCTCCCATCCCCACACATCCTTAGCATCTCCCATTATCAATACTCCAGATTAGTACATTGTTTACAATCAATGAACCTGATTTGACATATCATTACATCCAAAGACCATAGTTTAATTAGGGGTCACTGTTGCTGTACATTTTATGACTGAACAAACATGTGATAACAGGTTTATACTATTTTAGCATCATACAGAATAATTCCACTGTCCTAAAAATACTTTGTGTTCCACCTACTCATTCATCCCTCCCCTTCAATCTCTGTAAATTACTGACCATTCTTTCTATTCCATAGCTTTGACTTTTCTGGAATATTATATAGTTGGAATCATAAAATATATAGCCTTTCAGATTGGCTTTTTCATGTAGTGGCATTTATTTATGTTCTTTCTGTGTCATTTCATGACTTCACAGCTCATTTCTTTTCTGTGTTGAATAATCCATTGCTACCATTTATTTTTTCAATAATTTACTAAAGGACATCTTCATTGCTACCAATTTCTGGCAGTCATGAACAAAACTTTTACAGTCTTCCATGTATAGGCTTTATTGTGAGCATATGTTTCTGACTCTTTTGGGCAGACACCAAGAAACAAGATTGCTGGATTGCATAGTATGAATACCTTTGTAAGAAATCCCTAAATTGTCCACTAGACTGGCTGCATCATTATGTATTCCTACCAGCAATGAGTAAGAGTTTCAGTAGCTCCCCAACCTCACCAGCATTTGGTGTTTCAGGGTTCTGGAGTTTGGCCATTCTAGTAGGTATGTAGTCGCTATTCACTGCTATTCCATTTGCATTTCCCCAGTGACATTGACTGTGGAGCATCTCTTCATGTACTTACTTGCCACCTGTGTCTTTTTGGTAAAGTGTCTGGTAAGGTATTTAGCCCATTTTAAAACCAGGTGTCTTTTCTTAATTAATTAATTAATTTGTTTTGTATTTTTATTTATTTATGAGGCAGGGAGATGGGCAGAGAACTCCAATCTGTTATCTTTCAGGAGCCAGGAACTCAATCTGGTCTCCCAAGTAGGTTGCAGGAACCCGACTACTTGAATCATCACCTGCTGCTTCCTTAACAGCACGTTGACAGGAACCTGGAAACAGGAGTGGAGCTGTGATTTGACCCCAGACCTCCAATGTGGGATGCAGGTGTGCCAAACCATGTGTTACTGCCAGATCGGACACATCTACCTTGTGTTCTTGTTAAGTCTAAGGATTTTTTGCACAGCAGTCCTTTATCAGATATCTCTTTTGAAAATACTTTCTCCCAGTTTGTGGCTTAACTTTAATGTTAACTTGGCAATGTGCAGAATACCATTTTTTATTTTAATGAAATATAAATTATTATTTTTTGATTAATTATACCTTTTGTGTCATATATAAAATTTTATTACAAAACCCAAGATTATCAATGTTTTCTCCTATGGTAATTTTAAAATATAATTTGTGTTTTACATTGAGGCCTATAATCCAGTTTGAATTCATTTTTGTTGTAAATTCTGGACTTTTGTTTTTTCTTTTTTCTTTCTTTTGTACACGGATGTCCAGTTGTTCCAGCACCATTTGTTGAAAGTAATTGGTCTTTACTTGTTTTTCAGACATCTTGAAGAAAGTTTAGCAGAACTTGTAACAATGATACATATAAGATATATTCTGTTTTGTAAATATGAGGTATATGAGGCATCCTGGAAGAATTGCCTGATTTTCTGTTCATGTTTATTTTCAAAAATCTTGGTGGATTCTCCCCAGGGTTTATGACAGGGAAGGTCTGGGTTTGGTATTTCACTGGGGGATGAATAGGTAGAAAATATTTAAAACCTCTTTCTACTGTTTGCCTGTTAATTCAGAACAACCCCTTATTTCTTGTACATTAAGATACTTTCTACTATAAGACTATGTGGCATTTCTTAGAAATATAGTTTAAGGATTGTTGAATACTGAGCTGCATTTTAAAAATTTTATTTATTTGAGATGGTGGAGAGAGATACAGATTCATCAATATATGAGAGAAAGATAGATAAACATATATAAAGAGAATGAAAGAGAAAAGCTCCCCTTTGCAGCTTCACTCCCTAAATTCTTGCAACAGCTTCCAACTGGAGCCAAGGTCTACTATTTGGAACTCAATCCAGCTTCTCTATATGGGTGTCAGGAACCTGATAACTTGAGTCATCACCACTCTCTCCCAGGTTCTGTAATATCTTGAAGCTGGTTTCAGAAGCAGAGTCTGGTAACCAACTCAGGTATCCTGATATAAGGCACAGGTGTGTTACCTAGCATCTTAACTATATGTTAAATGTTCACTCTTGAACTGTATTTTGATATATGGAGGATGTATTATATTTACCATATTTCATGCATACTAAAATGAAAAAAGTAGAAATACACTTTATCAGTTTCTGAAATTTGTGTGCCACTGTAATTAAATACTATATTTTTGTTAGTGTTATATTAAATAATGGTTGTCATGAAAATTATTGGTGTCTTATATTAATAAAATAAGGCAATAACTAATTTGTGGTTGTTAAAATGAAAACTGTTTAACTTGTTTCATTATTTTCTTCTTTATAAAATTTATAACACCAAATTACATGATGGTAAGGTAGTTAATAGATACATATATAATGTGAAACTGCAATAGTGGTTATGTGCATTAGTGAATATTGGAAAACACAAATTGCCAGACTGTAATTAGGAAGAGTCCCTATTGAATCATTTGCATTGCAGTTTTGCAAAGCAATTTAACTTTTCTGTTCAGCAATTACCATGCTAAGTAAGTTAAGTTGATGGGTCAATATGGGATTTTAGAGTAAATGAATGAGGCATGATCCAAACATATTTCTGAAGGACATTAAGACAGTTGAAGGGCCAAAAGAAAAGGTTTTGATTTGCTACAAGCAGACGTTACTACAATAATTAAGGAGTATGGACTAAACGCTCCAGTATGCAAACTGTACCGCTATATCAGAGTCAAGAAATTCTTCAATAAGGGAAAAGAATTGTATATGTTACAGAAAATATCTGCCAACAAGGAGTTTTTTTTAAGTTCACAAATTTTTAAGATGTCAAAAGAAGGTTAAAAGTTATCAGACTGTAATTTGGATAATCTGACAACCTCCATCTTAACTGTATGCTTTCTCTGTGTCATCTGTTTTAATCTCTTACTAATATGAAGATACATACCAACCAATGAAACCCTCACATCAGATTTAAAAATAGGATTTCTTGTAATACTTTTGGAATTATTCTAAATACAGAAGCTTCATTTTTAATATTTGCCTAATGAGTTGTTCACATAATGAATGTGTGACTTTTAAACTCATTAAATATTTCACAAATGCAAACATCAGTTTTTGTGAACATGTACCAGTTTATATTTGAAGTGGTCATTTATACAATATGTTTCTACTTTTCTATGGTTTGTAAATTTCAAGTAAGTGCCAATAAACTATGAAGAGCTTTGAATAGCAAAAAAAGCAATGTGTTTTGAAAAGACTTGAAATAGTAAGTTACAACTGATTTACTAGAAAGTATGCCTATAAATATAAACCTATTGGAAAATAATAAGAACATAGATACAATTTTAATTTGTATATAATTTTATTCATTTTAAATTAAAATTAAGTTAAGTTTCCATAATAATTTGAATAGATATAAGTGCCGACCGGTTTGAGAATGAAAATTCTAGTCACTGGACCAGGGGAAGGTAGTAGAATATACAATTCAATATGGTAGAGTTTATTGGTATAAGGTCACACTTGAGTTAGTATTAACATCTTGGCAAGGGCACCTTGGATGGATTCTTTGCAATGAAAAGGCTTCTTAAAGCTAGAAAATAATTGTGAGTCACAATCAGTGAGAAGTATTGAAGATTTCATGGTCAGGTTATTGGGAGGGGCAAGGGACCAATGGTTCAGAAAGGAATATATCCTAGGAAGGATGTAATGTAGAAAATGAAAAATCCCACCATCAACTCTGTTTTCTGGCAGGGTCCAAAGGATGTTTCTTTATTAAAATGATTAGAACTGTATTAGTGAGAGGAAGAAGGACCAGCATCATTGAGAAGTTGGTGGACTGCTTTTCATAGTCAAGTGTTGCTTTCCTGGGAGCTGCTATTAAATTGGCTCTCAAGTGTTAAGGAAAATCATGAAACTCTGAAAAACAAAATGTTTGGTACCATTATGTAGTCATCAGAATTAATTACTATATATATATATATATATATATATATACTATATATATATATATATATATATATATATATAATTACTATAATGAGCAAAGCATCTAGCAGATTCTGGTCTACATATATGGTAAAAGCTAATAAACTATAATGTTTTAAGTGATAAAATGGTGTTGGGGTTGATTTTATGTTTTCAACTTGAAGAAGAATATTTTTGGAGAAGGTTAACATTTAAATATTATTTTGTTTTTTTAAAGATTTTTTTTAACTTTTATTTAATGAATATAAATTTCCAGTGTACAGCTTATGGATTACAATGGCTTCCCCCTCCCATAACTTCCCTCCCACCCGCAACCCTCCCCTCTCCCGCTCCCTCTCCCCTTCCATTTGCATCAAGATTCATTTTCAATTCTCTTTATATACAGAAGATCAATTTAGTATAAAGATTTCAACAGTTTCCACCCACATAGCAACACAAAGTGAAACATACTGTTGGAGTACTAGTTATAGCATTAAATCAAAATGTACAGCACATTAAGGACAGAGATCCCACATGAGGAGCAAGTGCACAGTGGCTCCTGTTGTTGACCCATCAAATTGACACTCTAGTTTATGGCGCCAGTATCCACCCTAGGCTGTCGTCATGAGTTGCTAAGGCTATGGAAGCCTTCCAAGTTTGCCGACTCTGATCATATTTAGAAAAGGTCATAAAAGACAGAGTGAGGATAGTAACCAATGATCCTAAGAGTGGCATTTACCAGGTTTGAACAATTATACAGCATGAAGTGGGGAAGAGGACCATCAGTACACACAGGTTGGGAGTAGAGCCATTGGTGGTGGAGTAGAGGTTATGATTACAAAGGAATGAGGCCCAAGTGCGCTAGACAGGGTCTAGAACAAAGGACAGAGTCATTATTAGAGGAGCTAAGAAAGGTGCTGTCTAAGCTACAATTAAGTTTTCTGATTGAGAGGCAAATAGAACCTGACAGAAGGGGCTTGATAATAATCTGTTGGGCTTTAGGCCTTGTAAGTTAAGAGGCTCAGACCTATCTATCTCTTCACGTGGGGTATATCCTAAGGGAGGTGTGAACCTCCTAGGGGAAGGCACTCTGTTGACTTTCATTACTTGGCTGGCCTGGGAGGAGAGCTGGCCAGATAAAGGCAGGGGGCATCTCTAACAAGAAATTTACAGTTCTGCCTGCAATGTTGCTGACCCTACTTGGCCATACCCTCAGCTGCAGTGGTCACTTTGGAAGTTGGTCTGAGTGAAGGGCTTTTCAGCTTAGAGCTAATAAGATCTGTGGCTCTGACCTGGGCATCCTTCGACTCCAGGGCAGGTCCATTTCCAGTGATCCAACTCTTGGCAGAGCTGCCAGGGCTCTAGAAGCAGAGAGAGAGACAGGGAGACAGAGATCTTCCATCTACTAGTTTACAACTCAAATGTTTGCAATAGCTAAGACTGGGCTAGGCTGAAGCCAGGATCCCAGCACTCAATCTAGATCTCCCATTTGAGTGACAGAGACCAAGCATTTGAGCCATTACCTTCTGTCTCCCAGGATGTGAATTTATCAAAATGCTGGAAGCAGATGTCAAGTTAGGACTCTCATCCAGACACTCTAGTATGGGATGAGGGTATCTCAAGTAATATTTTAGTGATTAAACCAAATGGTCTTCCCCAGATTAAGTACACTGGTGAACTGAAATAAGGCACATTGGCTTAATTTCTTGGGTGGGGCTGATCCATTCAACTGAAGCCCTGAATAGAACAGAAAGTCCAGCTTCTAAATATAGAGAATTCCCTAGCACACTGCCTTCAAACTTTGTATGTACCATTGATGCTCCTAGGTCTCAACCTGTGGACTCACAGAATATTCTGGATTCTCTGAACTCTATGGTCACATGAGCCATTATCTATAATAAATCTCTCTCTCTCTATATATATATATATATATACCCTAAGACCTCTCTTTTTTCTCAGAAATCCTGGTTGAAATAGAGAGAAACTTACAAGAGGATTTCTTGACCTTTTGAACAAAGTATTATCAAAAGTGAGAAAGGAAAAAAACTCAATGGAAAATCATAACCTATTGTCTAGTTTCTCTAACTGAACTAATCAGATCAAGATCTCATTTAATAAGGGATTTCTTGAGGAAAGCGGAAAGGGTTGAAACAACATGAAAATATATATTTTTTTTTATTAAACTTTTATTTAATGAATATAAATTTCCAAAGTATAGCTTGTGGGTTACAATGGCTTCCCCCCTCCCATAACTTCCCTCCCGCCCGCAACCCTCCCCCCTCCCGCTCCCTTTCCCCTTCCATTCATGTAAAGATTCATTTTCAATTCTCTTTGTATACAGAAGATCAATTTAGTATATATTAGGTAAAGGTTTCAACATTTTGCCCATATAGCAACATCGAGTGAAAAAACTACCATTGGATTACTAATTATAGCATTAAATAGCAATGTACAGCACATTAAAGACAGAGATCCTACATAATTTTTTTTTTCAAAATAATTAATTTTCTATGCCATTTCCATTTTAACACCAGGTTGTTTTTTTTTTTTTCATTTCCAATTCTCTTTATATACAGAAGATCACTTCAGTATATAATTAGCAAAGACCTCATCAGTCTGCGCCCACACAGAAACGCAAAGTATAAAAATACTGTTTCAGTACCAGTCATAGCATCACTTGGCTTTAGACGACACATTAGGGACAGATCCCGCATGGGGTGTAAGTACACAGTGACTCCTGTTGCTGACTTAACAATTTGACACTCCTGTTCATGGCGTCAGTAATCTCCCTAGGCTCTAGTCATGAGTTGCCAGGGCTATGGAAGCCTTTAGAGTTCGCTGACTTTGGTCTTATTCAGATAGGGTCATAGTCAAAGTGGAGGTTCTCTCCTCCCTTCGGAGAAGGGTATCTCCTTCTTTGATGGCCCCGTTCTTTCCACTGGGATCTCACTCACAGAGATCATTCATTTAGGTCTTTTTTTTTTTTTCCCATGATATCTTGGCTTTCCATGCCTGCTATACTCTCATGGGCTCTTCAGCCAGATCTGAATGCCTTGAGGGCTGATTCTGAGGCCGGAGTGTTGTTTAGGACATCTGCCATCCTATGAGTCTGCTGTGTATCCCACTTCCCATGTTGGATCTTTCTCTCCCTTTTTGATTCTATCAGTTAGTATTAGCAGATACTTGTCTTGTTTGTGTGATCTCTTTGACTCTTAGACCTATCAGAGCTATCAATTGTGAGCTGAAATTGATCACTTGGACTAGTGCGATGGCATTGGTACATGCCATCTTGATGGAATTGTGTTGGAATCCCCTGCACATTTCTAACTCCACCATTTGCGGCCAGTCCGATTGAGCATGTTCCAAATTGTTCATCTCCTCCCTCTCTTTTTCCACTCTTAGATTTAACAGGGATCACTTTTCAGTTAAAATTTAAACACCTAAGAATAACTGTGTGTTAATTACTGAGTTCAACCAATAGTACTAGAACAACAACAACAACAACAAATACTAAAAAGGATAAAGTATTACATTGTACATCTAAAGTCAGGACAGGAGCTGATCAGTTCATTGTTGCTTATAGTGTCCATTTCACTTAACAGGTTTCCCCTTTGGCGCTCAGTTGTCACCGATCAGGGAAAACAAATGATATTTTTCTCTTTGGGACTGGCTTAATTCACTCAGCATGATGTTTTCCAGATTGCTCCATCTTGTTGCAAATGACTGGGTTTCGTTGTTTCTTACTGCTGTATAGTATTCTATGGAGTACATGTCCCATAATTTCTTTATCCAGTCTACTGTTGATGGGCATTTGGGTTGGTTCCAGGTCTTAGCTATTGTGAATTGAGCTGCAATAAACATTAATGTGCAGATGGCTTTTTTATTTGTCAAATTAAATTCCTTTGGGTAAATTCCAAGGAGTGGGATGGCTGGGTTGTATGGTAGGGTTATGTTCAGGTTTCTGAGGAATCTCCAGACAGACTTCCATAGTGGCTTAACCAGTTTGCATTCCCACCAACAGTGGGTTAGTGTCCCTTTTTCCCCACATCCTCTCCAGCATCTGTTGTTGGTAGATTTCTGAATGTGAGCTATTCTCACCGGGGTGAGATGGAACCTCATTGTGGTTTTGATTTGCATTTCTCTGATTGCTAGTGATCTTGAACATTTTTTCATGTGTCTGTTGGCCATTTGGGTTTATTTTATGTATTCATTAGGGAGGTAGAGCTACAGAGAAAGAGAGAGACAGAGAGGTCTTCCATCTGCTGGTTCACTCCCCAAATGGCTTCAAAGATCAGAGCTAAGCAGATCGGAAGCCAGGAGATTCTTTCAGGTCTTCCATGTGGATACAGAGGCCCATGCACTTAGGCCATCCTCCACTGCTTTCCTAGGCCATAGGCAGAGAGCTCGATTTGGAATAGGAGAAGCCAGAACATGAATTGGTGCTAATATGGGTGGGATACCAGCTCTTCAGGCAAAAGGTTAGCCTACTAAGCCACAGCGCTGACTCCCATATGAGAAATTTATATGATATTTATTTTCTCCATTGCATTCCCAAAGGAAGATTTGGACATTTACCTAAATAATTGTTCACTTAAGAAAAAAAATAGCCACATATTTTGTGAGTTGTACATGACAGTGCTTCAAAAAAAATTCATGAGAATGGAATTTAAAGGACAGGAGAGGTTTTTTGGTGAAAAATGTTTCTAAAATCATGGTTTTCTTAAGACAGCTGTTCCATGAACTTTTGATTTTCCATGAACTTTTTGACCACGTATTGTATAAGGTCTGAATTGGCACTGATTATATGTTGGATATTCATGTTCTCTGTTAGAATGGAAACAGAGAATAATTTATACTTGGAGTCCAGACCAAAGATTTTTGACATTCAATTAACAGGACATCCTTGAGAAAGGATGTGAAACAGCAAGGCAAATGTATAGGGTTGTGATTTCCTCCATTCTATTCCCAAAGGAAGCTTCAGGCATTTACCTAAATATTTGTGGTTCATAGACCCATGGACCAAACATCAGGCCATTTCTTCTGTACTGAGGGCATTACTGGCATGTATATGCTTGGCAGTTGGAAAAGTCGTGGCCTATTATCCCATAATCTGTGGAATACGAGTCATAAATTAGTAAAGTTTAAGTTGAACTCCCTGAAACTGCTCCCTCTTCCCTAGCCAATATAGTAAATAAACAGAAACACCACATTCAATATGAATTGGTAGAGTTTTGTACCATTCTCAAATGCTACAAAGACACAGACATTGTGATCCCTGACATATTCCCATGATGATAGCCTACTGCAAACTTAGGTAAGAGATTTAATTGTAGCTGTTGAGCTAGATGAGTTAATCTTTACTAGGAGAGTGTCTAGAATTAGTGTGTGACCATTGATCTTGTGAATATAGTATTTTCAATGCCCCCAAAAGAAAACAGTACCAATTCATGATTTTTGTCTCAGAGTTACGCCTGAAGATTTTTGTTTGGCTTTTTGATTACTCATCAGACTATTAGTATAATTAGGATACTTTGGTGATCAAAATTGAGAGCAGAAATCACAAGTAATCAGTATTCCCTGAGAAATCAATATTGCATCAGAAGGTGTAAAAAGGACCCATAAAGATTCAGAAACCTGAACAAGGTGCAGATTTTAAGGATTCAGTGGTTCAGAATGGCTTGGAGCATTTCAAGATATGATCTCTAAGAAAGGGAGATTTGGCCAAATTTTGTTTGTTTGTTTTTTGAAAACAGTACACTTCATATATTGGAATACTTTCCAGTTCCTTTATTTATTGAATCAAAAGTCTATCAGTATTTTTATGAGAGGCTCAATGCAGAATAGGACTTTGTGACAAGTTTAGTTTGTGGTTTAAGGAGCCTTACTACTTGTATAAAATGACCCAGGTGAGCCTTTTATGCTTTCCTGGTCCCATTCTTAAGTTTTGTTGTAATAGACACATCCTAGTTCCCAGTTATCAAGGAGAGGGGACACAGCAGTATATCTACTAAAGTTACAAATGCTAACCAGGATCCTATGCCAGTGGACTAGCACCCAAGTAGAGAGTGACTACATTGGCAGGGGAAATTGATCCAGATTGCAATGTTGCTATATAATGGAGGAAACAATTGGTGTGCCTATCACCTGGGGAAATCAGTGAGACAGGAGGAGAATGCTTGGTGTTTCTATGCCTAATGACTGAACATTACTGGAAATTTTCAGCAACTACATCCTAGGAGTGCCATAACCAGGTACTCTTAGGCAAAGATATATTTGTGTTATCCCTAGAGGGGAAGAAAACCAAGGATAAGTGTCTAGAACAGGTGGGAGAGGAAAGAGATGATGAAGGTCAGCTTTCAAGCAAAGGGAAAATTGTCCCTCAATCTCCACTTTGGTTTTATTCTTTTAAGAAACTTATAATAGAAAAAACTGCTTTAAAGAATCCATGAAAAGCACATTTTTTTCAGATTAAGCACATTTTCCAAAGCCACACAGGTAGGATCTGGCACTTTCATTGATTTAATCCAATCCAATTCTTTCCACCTTTGCAACTTGAATTCCTTTTTTTTTTTTTTTTTTTTTGACAGAGTGAACAGTGAGAGAGAGAGACAGAGAGAAAGGTATTCCTTTCCATTGGTTCACCCCACAATGGCCGCTGGGACTGGCGTACCACGCCGATCCAAAGCCAGGAGCCAGGTGCTTCCTCCTGGTCTCCCATGTGGGTGCAGGGCCCAAGGACTTGGGCCATCCTCCACTGCACTCCCAGACCACAGCAGAGAGCTGGACTGGAAGAGGACAACCGGGACAGAATCTGGCACCCCAACCGAGAATAGAACCCAGGGTGCCAGCGCCGCAGGTGGAGGATTAGCCTATTGAGCCATGGCGCCGGCTTTTTTTTTTTTTTTTTTTTTTTGAGAGGCAGAGTTAGTGAGAGAGAGAGGGAGACAGAGAGAAATGTCTTCCTTTCCGTTGGTTCACCCCCTAAATGGCTGCTACGGCCAGCGTGCTGTGCTGATCTGAAGCCAGGAACCAGGTGCTTCCTCCTGGTCTCCCATGCAGGTGCAGGGCCCAAGGACTTGGGCCATCCTCCACTGCCTTCCCGGGCCACAGTAGAGAGCTGGACTGGAAGAGGAGCAACCAGGACAAAATCCAGCGCCCCAACCGGGACTAAAACCCGGGGTGCCGGTGCCAAAGGCGGAGAATTAGCCTAGTGAGCCGCGGCGCCAGCCTTGCAACTTATGCTCTTAACCACAAAACAAAAGTCCCTTCCTTGAATCAGACATATGAAGGGACAAACAATACTTTCATCTTGGTGGGTTAGGAACACAAGTACTTCATAGTTCACCTTAATGACTTTTGCTCTGCCTTTCTATCCATTCTTTTCTTTCCTTCACATCTGTCCTGCTCTGACTTCCTCTCTTTGATAGTACACATTATATGCAGGGGAGAAAACTGTTATGAGAATCTTATCTTTCTGGAGTCCCAGTCTGAACACTATTGAGATTATCCTTCAGGCAGCATGCCTGAAGCAGTTTTTACCATCCTGCTCAAAGAACTCACTTGGATGCTGTCCCTTGTCCATGAGGAAAGTGATAAGCAGCTTCAGTAGGACCTCTCTCATTCCTGTGACCCCAATGAAAACAGCCAGGTAACTGTCTGGGTCTCCCATAGGGCCATGCAATCAATATGTCCCAGTTGCCACAAATGTAAAGGTCCCATTTTACTCTTGATTGATGCTCTGTTAATGTTACTGGAAAATGGCTTTCTGGATGAGACAAAGACATAAATATGGATTGGAGGAACAGGTGTAAATGTCCATGGTCACATTTTAGGGGGATTTCCCACCCAAATGACATTGGAAGTGAAATAATAGACTCTCTCCTAGGTGTATTCATTCTCCTATTGAATGTGTCAGAGCTCTTGGGTGACAGGAGTTCCTAGCACATAGGATACTTGGCAGTGTTTTATAAACCAGCTTGACAGAGCCAGGGAAATTGGGGACATTTATCTAGTAATGTTCTTAGGGAAATTTTAAATTTTATTATAATTTTAAAGTATGGGTTTTATTTTACCAAATTTTAAAATAAATTTAAGCACCTCCTGTTATTTCTCCCCACCAGAGTCAGGTTTTTCTGCTTGGCTGAAGGTGGGCACAGCCCTGAGGTGGCACAGCTGTTACGTTTGTCCAAAATGGCGCCTGTTCTTTGTCTTGCTTGCCTTTGTAGGGTGAGTGGAGAGAGAGAATCATGTCCATACTGTTCCCTTTTATTTATTTATTTTTCTCTTCTCTAGTTAGCCTGATGAACTTTCGCCCACGGGGCTTCAAACCTCGTTCCCTCTAGGCTCTTTCCCGCCAGTGTCTTGGGCTACTGAGGTTTCACCTCACCTCCCTTTCCAATGCTGGTGTGTAGACTTGGCTGCTGGAGTCCTGAGCCATGGGCGCCCGTGCCCTCCACGTAGGTCCACTGTGTCCCACTAGTTCCGGAAGAGTTTCCTCTGCAGTGTTTTCCCTAACTCTTCCCTGAAACTACAGTATCTCCACTTTCAGTAAACTATCTTTTTCTGGACTATCAGTGTGCTCCCTCCCTATTCCGCCATCTTGGAGGACAGGCATTTATCCTTAGTCTAAGCATAATCAAGAGTTGCTACATGTTCACCTTATGATGTATTACTAGCATATGGAGAGCCTGTTTGAAATGTATTTGTGGCAAAAGAAGCGATAGTTAAAACTATTGTCTTACAGTGAAAAACAACCAAGCAACATCAATTAAAACAGTAGATCCTGCTTTAAAAATTGCAATTCTTTTCACTGGTGAAATCATCCATAATGCATGAGTTACAAAGTTGTTCCAAAGAGAAAAGTTTTAGGGAGAATCAAATAGTTACACTGCATTGAGTGTTATATTCTATCAAACAAACAAAAAATTCCTGTACTCTATGTTCAGAACTGTTTTGATATTAAGAATAACCATTTACTCTCATCAAATGACATAATGTTACACAGTAAATAAATATCACTGGTGCTGAATTTGTTTTTGTAGTGTTGTGTTTTTCAACACTTTAAGTTATTCTGGTTGTATAAGATCAATAACCATGAAACTGTACATCTGGTTAGGTCATATTGCAATAAAGAAAATCCAATAAATATTACACTACTGAAGTCTTAGAAACACCAAACTAAAATACAGAGCTATAGTTTTGCTCTCAAGTAGCAGAATACATGGATCATTTCTTAGGTAGTGAAGTAGTTATGGATGTTACTTCATGTTCATATATTTTTGTTGTGATTATCCTTTTCTTTTTTTATTTCCTTACTACAACTTTATTTCTGGCAAAACACAGGGCATTTTAAAGACTATGAAAGAATAATCCTCTCTTTTTCCTCACAGGTTAACTGGGCTTGAGATGCTTTCCCACTGCTGACTTGGAGATTAACATAATAGAAGAGACAGCATTCTAGAAGCACCTGTCCACCAACAACCTGACGTGGATCAAAAACCTCCCTGGGCCTGGTGCTGTGGCATAGTGGGTGAGGCTGCCACTTGCAATGCCAGCATTCCATATAGGTGCTGATTCGAGTCCCGGCTACCCCACTTCTGATCCAGCTCTCTGTTTTGGCCTGGAAAAGCAGTGGAGGATGGCCCAAGTCCATGGGCCCCTGGATCCACATGGGAGACCTGGAGGAGGCTCCTGGCTCCTGGCTTTCGATCGGAGCAGCTCTGGCAGTTGTGGCCATCTGGGGAGTGAACCAGCAGATGGAAGACCTCTCTCTCTCTCTCTCTCCCTCTCTCTCTCTCTCTCTCTCTCTCTCTCTGCCTCTCCTTCTCTGTATAACTCTGACTTTCAAATAAATCAATAAATAAATCTTTAAAAAGGAAAAAATATTATCTCCTCTGACTCTCAGTTTCTCAAATATAAAATTGTTAGTTAACTCAGGAAGCTGCTTTGGGATGTGACTAACTCATTGTGGATATCTAATAAATATTTAATAAAGCATTCTTTGTTGCTGTTTTCCCCAATTTTAAGAGCCAGTTACAACTCACATATGAAAATAAGTGCTGCTACATTATACTCATGACTTCCAGCAGAATAAACAGTTACCCATATTATATCTGGAAAGAAAGCCAGTATTTCTCAATTTGTTGATATCTCCAAAGAGTACCTGCTGTTATGACAAACCATCATTTCAAATATCAAAGGGTGATGATTCTCCATCTCTAAAAAACCACCAAACAACCAAAACCTCAGATTCCAAGGAAAGAGCAAGTGTAGGAAGTTGTGCCAACAGTTTGGACCCAAATAAAAGGTCAAACATGGCTGGGATTAAAAAGAAGTCATATTAGTTCAGTTCCTCTTTGAAACTCACTTAAGTTCACTTGACATACTAAGAACTGGGAACAGAGTACCGAATGAGACAGAGAAAATGTCAGTTTTTAAAGAGCATGTGTACTACTTGGGGTTGGCTGAGGAAGAATATAAGCAAATATATTTGCTATATAAACTGAGAGAGTTACAAATGTTAAGGAGGAAAGTAAAGTGTATTAAAGAAAATTGACTTTTGTCTGGTAGAAACTTTAATAAGAATTGGAGGTGAGGACTAGGTTGTGGCAAGTGTTGTATATTTCTTGACATCAATAATTAACAAAGGGAATGATATTTATTGAGTGCCTATTGTACTCTTCCAGACAGAGAGTTATGGTTTTGTGTAGATCATGTGCAACAGAGAAGACACTTTAAAAAATAAGCAAATCATACACACACACACACACACACACACGGTGCTAAGTTGTGTGAACTGAAATAAAATATATAGAGTAATATCAGGTATAGGATTCACAGTTTAAATATAAAACACTGGAGACTGGACTGGCCCTGTGGCACAGTGGGTTAAAGACCCTGCCCACACGCTGGCATCCTATATGGGTGCCGATTCAAGTCCTGGTTGCTCCACTACAGATCCAATGCTCTTCTGTGGCCTGAAAAAGCAGTAGAAGATGGCCCAAGTGCTTAAGAACTTGCACACATGTTGCAGACCTGGAAGAAGATCCTGGCTCCTGGCTTCAGATTGGCCTAGCTCTGGCCATTGAGAGCTTTTGGGAAGTGAACCAGCGGATAGAAGACATTTCTCTCTCTCTCTCTCTCTCTCTCTCTCTCTCTCTCTCTCTGTGTGTGTGTGTGTGTATGTCTACCTCTCTCTGTAACTCTGTCTTTCAAATGTATAAAATAAATATTTAAAAAAAAAACTACCTGAGAAAATCTTGATGCTATGTTTTGTAATGATTCACTCTGATGTGCTGGAAGGTTTAATAGTCACCATGATCTTCAGAGGGTAAAATAAGGTTTTGGAAACCTTATGGAAAACCCTTCTTGTGGTGTCTTAGTTTGTTGTCAACAAACATCAGCATGGTAACTCAACACAGATCCTGGGGCCTTCTGAGAACATATCTCATGATCCTTGAGGTAGTTGTCCAAGGAGACATTGATTGCATTGACAAGAAGGCTGAATCCTGATAAAACTGCAACTGCAAAATTTGAGTCAGTGGCATGATAATGATAATACACCCTAACTCAAAAAATGTTGTATAAAGTTATTCAAGTCAGACCAAATAAATAGAGCACACCCCTGATCTTACTTCTGCTGTTGAGACAATGCAGTGTTGACAGTACATTCAACTCCAATAAAAAGAAGCAAGGAATTGGGAAGTCTAAGCACATTGGCCAATACAAATATTCTTTCTCCTGCCAAAGGAGGTCCCCAAAGAATACCATAAAAATCTAACAAACTTATTAGGAAAGTATGCTGTTATAATAGGATACAAATAAAAATTTGGTTTTCATCCCAGTTTCCTAGTACACAACTCCTAGAATCCATGAAATCTATAAAGTGATAAGTGTGGCTCCTTTATAATAATGAGTTGGCTGATTACTGGAGCCTCCTTAAGAAGATAGAATGAGATTGGTTGCTAGGATACTAGGGAACCATATAGGTGATTAGGGTGTTGGGAGTTTCAGTCCCATAGGACAAATTCTGGGAAGGGCAGAGATACTTAAGATTAAGTTGAGACCAATAGCCCATGATGTGCTTGTTCATGCCTATGTAAAAAAGCCTCCATCAAAATCCAAAAGAACAGAGTTTTGGATAGTTCTTCATAGCTGCACAACTCTTGGAGAGTGGCATGCTTGAGGAGAGTATGGAACTCATGTTCCCTCTTCCCCTAAAACTCACCAGTGCATCTATTCCTTATGGCTGCTCATCACTCTCCTTCATAATGCACTTTATAACACATGGATAAACATAACCAAAATGTTTCTCTGCATTCTGTGAACCTCTTGAGCAAATTAAGCAAGTCCACCAACTGACTTATTGCTGACTGATCAGAAATCTGTATGGCGTTCTACTTCCTACAACTGGGATCCAGATTGGAGCCATTTTGCAGGATTAAGCTCAAACTGTGGTATCTGAAGATATCTCTAGTTTAGACAGTGTTGAGATGGAATGGACATAGAGCATTCTGATAGCATCTGCTGCAGAATCTATTGTTGGTAGAAAACAATATTCACACATTTTGATGACTGTCAGTGAAGTATTATATGTTACCTGTGTTCTGAGGTTTTCTCTCACAGAGAGAAAACACTGTTCTTGTTTTGTTGTTTTTCATATCTCATTGCACAGAGCTTTTCAAATATCCCTCTTCTCAAAATACTTAGTGTTATGGTGTTAGATTGAGGGATTAAATGTAATTAATTGATACATATAATTCTGAAAAAAAATCCGTGCTCTAGAAGACCTTCCTTACAATCAAGCTGTAATTTACCTAAGTGGAGGAAATTAGTCAGGGATCTCCAAAAAGAGAGAACCAATAAGAGATTTACTATAGACGTGGATCCTGACATAGACATATTAGACCAAATTTATTAGAGGACTTGGCTCGCATGATTATGGAGGCTGAGAACTACCCTAGTCTAAGATGTCTGCAGGCTGGAGACACTGAGACATCAGTAACATGGCTCATACCTCATAACAATGGAAGCTGACAATATAACTTTAAGTCCAGGATTGAAAGCCTGAGAACTTGGAATTGTGATATTTAAAGGAAGGAGAAAAATGGCTCCCTAGCTCCAGAAGGGAGAGAGCAAATTCACCTGCCTGTTTTTTCTACCTGGAGCCTCGGCCAATTGGATAGTGTGCCTGCTGACACTGAGGGTGCACCTTCATTAGTCTACTGATTCAAATGCCAATCTATTCAGGAAAATATTTCACATAGATAACCAGGAATAATGCTGTATCTTCTGGCTGGTATGTCCCTAATACCTCCAAAGTTGACAACTAAAATCAACATTACAGGAAGGCCTGGACCATCTGGAAGACAAGGAGGAACAGGACACTCCACCTGTAAATCATCTTTCTGAGATCAAGATTATATAAAATTCAGGGTCTAATACTGTGGTACAGTGAGTGAACCCATCACTTGTGACACAGCATCCCATATTGGAATGGGCTAGAATTCCAGCCTCTCCACCTCTGATCCAGCTCACTGCTAATGCATCTGGGAAAGTGATGGATAATGACCTATGTACTTGTATTCCTGCTACCCACAGGGGAGACCTAGGTGGAGTTTCTGGTTTCTGACTTCTGCCTGACCTAGCCCTGGAAAACCTGCTGCCTTGCTGTTATGTTCATTTGAGGGAATAAACCAGCAGATGGAAGATTTCTCTCTCTCTCTCTCTTTTCTCTCTCTCTTTTTCTCTCCCTCTCCATCTCCATCCTTCCCTCTCTAAAACACTCCTCCTTTTGAATAAATCAATAAATATTTGTTAAATTGACATAAAATTCAGTCTAACATATTTGTACTTGGGTAAAACCAGCCAACTGACCCTTGGAACATCAGTGTCACCTGATAATACCAATATTCACAAGGAAACACTGATTTCCTATCAGTAGAAACCTCCTTATCCTCCACAATTCTTGTGTTTCTGAGGCAACATAAATTGGTACACCTTAAAAATGGAACCCTTTTAATCTTTGGCCACAAAATCCCATGTCACCTAGCATGAATTTAATGGATGAGTGTGCCTCATCATTTACACCCTCTGCAGAAAGTGAGAACAGTCAGATGCTGAAATGGTTGTCTTGAAAACAAATTGTTCTAATTAGGTGTTACCACTCACTGGTATGTTGGCTGGATGCCAAGATACAGCCATCACCTGCAGGGATCCACCTGCTCTCAGCTGCCTGTAGCAACTGGAATGTCAGGCTGTAAGAAGGTGTCTGGAGCAGAGCAACAGGGGTATCTCTGCATACAGCTCTTTTACTTCTTGCCATTTCACTCTTAGGCGATTAGAAATCTGTATACCATCCTGTGCCAGGATGTGAATGGATGCTACCTGCTATTATTGCAGTCATCTTGTTGGTGACACATGGTCACTACTCCAAGAATATGTCTGTAATCGTTACACATGGAAATATAAACTATTAAAATAATGTATTATTTTTTTAAAAATTACATCAAAACAAAAATATATTTCATTTCTACTTTTCTGTGAAATTTTTGAATCTTCCTCATATTGTGCTTCTTGTCCAGATACCCCTGCCTGGTGAGTACTGGGCTATCCCACCTCCCTCTCACAGTGCATGTGTATGTGAGTGCACTCAGACCATCACATTATATCCAGGGAGAGAGTGTATGGTAGCAAGAGGAAAAAGAAGCCTTATGTATAATTTGGATAGGAACATCTGAAACTTTGGGAGGGGATAGACTGGCTGTTTAAAATGATTTCTATTTAAATCTTTCAAGGAGGAACATCTCCTGGGCTATCTTCAAATTTTGGTGATTCTTTCATTGGATTAATCCACAGGATAAGATTTGAACTTCTGAACAACATTGTCATAGAGGCTCCTAAAGATAGGAGAGAGTGAGTTTTTACTCTCACTGATGGATTCTCCCATAAACTGAAAGAAGCCCTTCCCAGAATGTACATTGTAAATAGCTGTCTGTGCAGGCTCCTTTGGTACAACAGTTCCCGGAGATGTTTTCTCATCATTCTTTAGCTTCCCAAATTATGCTATCAGCTAGATCACTATGCAACTATTAGTTCCACCTTCTCGTCCTTGAACAATTATGCTAGGTTCCCAGTGCATTTCTGAGAGTCCATTATCACTTTCCTTTGATATAAACCCTTGGACTGAATGTCACTTTTCAAGCCATTGAGCCCTTTCTATACATTTTTAGATCGTCACCATAATCCTATTGAGTTCATTTTACAAAGAAAAGATTTAAGACTCAAAGAAATTAAGTGGAATTCCTTCATTAAATCAAGAAATAAGTAGTTCAACTGGGACACAAATAGGAAAGTTTGTCACTAAACCCAATGGCCATTCCGACAAATTGCCTCCTTAATTGGAAACCCAATTGCTAAGTTAGAAACTACTTTCTGTATGTCATTCAATGGCTCCACACTGCATGCAAATTAAAGTTCTAACACTGGGGTCTGGAGTCACTCTCTGTAGTGTCCTCTCCCCATTTCCTCCCAAATCTACCTACACTTACACTGTAGATTGAGGTTGAAAATTAGCCTTCTGGGGTTCATCTCCAGCACATGGATATATCATATTGGGCCACACACTATCCTTCATAGGGGAAATTAGTGATAATCATATGAACAATTGGCTGGAACTGGGCTCAGATGATACCTCATTTTGCTTTTTTATTTTCATTTCTCTGATGGCTAGTGATTCTGAATATTTATCTTTTCTTGTGTCTGTTGGCCTTTTATATTTAATCCTTTCAAAAATGCCTGTTAATGTTAATATCCTTAGACCATTTCATAACTGGGTTCTTTTTTTTTTTTTGGACAGGCAGAGTGAACAGTGAGAGAGAGAGAGAGAAAAAGGTCTTCCTTTCCATTGGTTCACCCCTCAATGGCCACTAAGGCTGGTGCGCTGCGCCAATCCGAAGCCAGGAGCCAGATGCTTCTCCTGGTCTCCCACGCAGGTGCAGGGCCCAAGCACTTGGGCCATCCTCCACTGCCTTCCCAGGCCACAGCATAGAGCTGAACTGGAAGAGGAGCAACCGGGACAGAATCCGGCGCCCCAACCGGGACTAGAACCCAGTGTGCTGCGCCGCAGGTGGAGGATTAGCCTAGTGAGCCACGGCACCAGCAAGGTTCTTTGTTTGTCGTTGTTAAATTTCTTGAGCTTTTTATACATTTTGAATATTAATCCTTAATCAGATGTATAGCTTGCAAATATTTTTCTCACGTTCTGTTGGTTTTCTCTTCGCTTAGTTGAGTGTTTCCTTTGCTGTACAGAAACTTCTTAGCTTGATGTAGTCCCATTAGTCAATTTTGCTTTTATTGTCTATGCTTTTGGGGTCTTATCCAAGAAGTCTATGCCTATGCCAATGGCTTACAGTGTTTCTTCTTTGTTTTCCTATAGTAATTTTATGATCTCAGGTATTAGATTCAGATCTCTGATCCATTGTGAGTTAGTTTCCGTATAGAGTGTAAGGTAGAGGTCTTGTTTCATATTTTTGCATGCAGATATCCAATTTTCCCAACACTACTTGTTGAAGAGACTGTCAGTACTGCAGAGTGATTTTAGCTCATTTTTCAAAGATTAGTTGGTTGTAGATACACGGATTCATTTCTGCGGTCTCTAGTCTGTTTCACTGGTTGACAAGTCTATTGGGCCAATACTAAACTGATTATAACTGCCCTGTAATACATCTTGAAGTCAGGCATTGTGATGCCTACAGCTTTATCTTTATTGTTTGAGATCACTTTAGCTATTCAGGGTCTCTTGTGATTCCATATGAATTTTAGGGTCATTTTTCTAGATATGAGAATGTCTTTGGTGTTTGGATTGGGATTACATTGAATGTGCAAGTTGGTTTGGGTAGTATGGGCATTTTGATGATATTAATTTTTTCAATCCATGAACATGGGAAATTTTTTCATATTTTAGAGTCTTCTCCTATTTTTTCCCTAATGTCTTCTAACTTTAGTTGTATAGACCTTTCATGTCCATAGTTAAATTTATCCTAAGATCTTTAAATACTTTCTAGCTATTTTGAATGAGACTGATCTTAAAAGTTCTTTCTCAGTTATGGCATTGTTGTATATACAAAGGCTATTTATTTTTGAGTTTTAATTTTATATCCTACATTTTTGTTAAACTGTATTATGAGTTCAAATAATCTCTTAGCCAGTCTCTTGCACTAGTTCTCCCATTTTTCCTATTTTCTAATTGTTCAAGATGCTATTGCAGGGCTGGCGCTATGACATAGCAAGTAAAGCCGCCTCCTGCAGTGCCAGTCTCCCATAGGGGCGCAGGTTTGAGACCTGGTGCTCCACTTCTGATCCAGCTCTTTGCTATGGCATGGGAAAGCGGTAGAAGATGGCCAAGTCCTTGGGCCCTTGTACCTGCACTGGAAGACCCAGAGGAAGCTCCTGGCTCCTGGCTTTGGATGGTTGCAGCTCCAGCTATTGCACTCATCTGAGGAGTGAACCAGCTAATGGAAGACCTCTCTCTCTCACTCTTTCTGCCTCTGCTTCCCTCCAATTCTGCCTTTTAAATAAATAAATAAATCTTAAGAAAAAAATATGCTATTGCACTTACCTGTGATGACAAGTCACCTCCTCTTGTCTAAATAAAGTCTATTTCCAAATTTTGTAACAGTTACACATTCCATTTAGAGTCTATGAGCACAGAAGTGTGACTTTTTAAAAAGGAATTAATTATTTATATGAAAGAATTACAGAGAGGCAGAGGTACAGAGAGAGAGAGAGAGAGAGAGAGAGAAAGGTCTTTCATCTGCCTCTTCACTATTCAAATGTCCGCAGTGTCTGGACCTGGGCCAATCCAAAGCCAGGAGATAGGAGATTCCTCTGGGTCTCTCACTGAGGTGCAGGGGCCCAAGCACTTGAGCTATATTCTATTGTTTTCCCTGGTCATAGAAGAGAGCTAGTTCAGTGTGGAACAAACTGGACTTGAACCAGCACCTATATAGGATGCCAGAACTGCAGGCAGTGGCTTTATCCACTACACCACAGTGCCAGCTCCTGAATTGTGACTTTTTACTTGGGGTCTTTTCTGTCTTGTGTAGTACTTGGCTGCTGTCTTAGGCTGTCATTGATTTTAGTGCATGGCTCCAGGAGTAGTTACATGAGAACAGTTAAAATCTAAGCTGTTGATTAATGAAACGAGAATTCCTGGGTACTTTCAGTAAGTTTTCGCATTGAAGAGATTCTAAATTCTTGTATGCAACATGAATGTGCATGTACAAGTATATGTGTGCAATTTGTGAAGATCTGATACTTGGTAAGCCAAATAAGATACTTAATTTTCAAATATTTTCATGTTACCCTAAAATGTTCTTCTTCATGTAAAATTTTTCTATATTATATTCAATGTGGGAAGAATTATAATCTTATTATTACCATAACAAATGGAGACTTCATGAATACACTTGTTCTCTAAGAACAGCCTATTACAATCCAGACCCTAAAGTTGAAAGGACTCAGCCACATGTAAAAACATACCCTGTGGGGCTGGTGTTGTCCCATCCTCCAATGCTAGCATCCCATATGTGTGCCAGTTTGTGCCTGACTACTCCACTTCCAATCCAGCTGCCTGCTATTGGCTAGGCAAAAGCAACAGAAGACAGCCTAAGTGTTTGGGTCCCTGCCATCCATGTAGACAATCTGGACGAAGCTCCTGACTCCTGGCTTCAGCCTGGCCCAGTGCAGGCTATTGTAGCCATCTAGGAAGTGAAACAGCAGATGGAAGATCTCTCTCTCTCTCTCTCTCTCTCTCTCTCTCTCTCTCTTTCTGTTTCTGCCTCTCTATATATAATTCTGACTTTCAAAAATAAATAAATAAATCTTTTAAAAACAGTAAAGCATACCTTGTCATGAAGCTGTATCCTGACATGGCTTTATTTGCTTAATACCATCAAGGAAAGGCTCTGTGTTGTTCTGTAACTTTGCAGGAGGTCAAGCTTAACATACTGCTCATTTATTGCAGAAATTATCTTACAATTGGAAAGATTCTTCTTTTATACTTTTTTGAAGAAAATCATCTTGTTCTTTCACCATCCTTATTACACTTCACCAATGACACAGCTACAATTTAAAGATCCTCAGAATGCTTTGCTACTCTTCTAAATTAGAGGTACCATCTCCCCTATCTTTGTTTTTCTCATTTTTCCCTCCTGAGAAGGAAAAATCCAATCACTTTCTTGGACATCCTGATGTTCTTCAATATATCATTGTAGCATTTCAACTGGATGATATATTAGCCTCGCCCATCAAGAGTGCCCAATCCCTTTGGTGATATATTACTCATGACAAATGCCAGCTGGCAAGAGCTACTATTGTGATTCTCACCAAGAGTTGCCTCATTATTTAAAACGACGAATTGCTTTTGAAAGAATAACTACTAGTTGCAGAAATGAACAGTGCATTATTACCTAAACGAAGCAGGCCCCCATTTCTACCCAAATCTTTTAGAAATCAGACTTTTAATAAATAGGCATACTGCAACCAAGTTATTCCATTTTTGCAAAGTGAATAAGACTTTCTTGGTCACATAAAACCAATATTTGTGAGGGATTCACTGAAGATATTCAAGTTCCTTTTCCTTGCTCAATTAGATTATAATTAAAGATGATAAAAAAGCTTCCCAAAGGAAAAAAATTAGACATGTGCCTCAGTCTGAAAGGTAGTGGCATCTTTGCTGATGAAGTATTTTTTTCATTTAAATTTGAGTAATTCCTCATCTCCCTTGCTTTCCATAATAAAGAACAAATTATTAAGGGTTTAGTCATTATTTTATCTTGACTTTAAAAAATGACCCTAAATCAATTTGCAATAAGATTATAAAGAATTTCTTAAAAGATTTACTTATTTATTTGAAGTTATATATAATATTCCAAATCAATGTTCTTTGTGCCTGATTATATACCATCCCAAAGTCTATATGTGCAAAATAATATGGTAGACAGCAGTGAGTAATATATTTGGTATTAAACAATTTTTCACATTGCCTTTTTTTGTCTAATAAACACACCTTTGTAAAAACTTGTAACTTCTTAATCTTTGGATGTTGAAATTTTATATTTTGTAGATCTAATCAATTTGTGATTTTACAGAGAATCGCATTTGCTTCCACATCATTGAAGGAAGCTCCTGGTTTCACAACGGAGCTTTTTAATGCTTGAGCTGTGTATTCAAACTCAACATTCTGCAAGGGATATGTAGCTAGAAATTTATAATACTAACCAAATGTCAGTTGGCGATAAGCTTTTGTATTGTAATCAATATACCTGATATGTCACAACTCATTTATAAGGGTATTAGCTCTATGTCATTGCCCCTTGTCCTTAAACACACACACACACACACACAGGCATAGACATGAGCGATAGAGTCAAAAAAGAAGAAAAAAAGGAACCTTTTTGGTAACAGTATCTGAGAAGTAGATAGGATTCCATGCTTTAATCCCTGCTCCAAGGGAATAGAATTAAAACACAGTGAAAGTACAAGTTACCATAGATATCATCTAGTTCAATCACTTTGCTTTTCTCTTTACAAACCAGAAATTTGGAGTAAGAGCCTGTCCTGAGATTATGTGATTGCTGGAGAATGCACTCTGAATACAAGAGAAGCAGACTATAGGAATAATGGGTAGTTGGGTATCCTTAGGCAATAAATTAATCATTTTGAATATTTCATTTGTTGCAGAAATCAAATGAGAGCACATATAGAATAAAGTTTAATAGGCTGGAAATGTCTATAAAATACAAGCATCATCCAGGTTTTTTTAAAAATATCATAATGTTTTGACTAAGAAGAGTATGTTGTATAATAGAAATAGGACAATTTTGGAAACAAACCAGGACTGAATTCAAATGTTAGCTTTCTGTTTACTTCATCTTTCAGAATCTATGTCCTTAAACATTCCTGATGAGGTTGAAGATAATAGGTCACTCTTACAGGGAAGTGTACGTTTGTGCATGTTTAGAATGCAATTGTCAGCATGCATCATATTTTAAAAGGAAGGAGCCTTTTCTTGGGCAATCCAGCCCTATGATATTGACCACACAGGTGAATTTACAAAGGTTTAGAAGGCTGTGTATACCAGAATACTCATTATAACATTTTTCAATAGTAGAAAAATATTGAAAATGTGATGAAATTAATTGGTAGATGATCAGTTAAATCAATTTGGGGCTGTGCATTGTGGTGTAGTGGATTAAACCACTGCTTAGGACACCAGCATCTCATATTAGAATGCTTGGGGTTGAATGTTATCTATTCCTCTGATCTAGCTTCCTGCTAATGTGTACTTTGGGAGACAGCAGATGATGATTCAAGTACTTGAGTACTTGCTACCCACACAGGAGACCCAGATTGAGTTCAGATATCCAGGCTTCATCTTGTCTCAGCCCTGGCTATTGCAGGCATTTGGGGAATAAACTACATGGATGCATCGATGATCTCTGTCACTTTATCTCTATTTTACTCTTTATTTCAATTTAAAAATAAAAATAAACAAACTTTTAAAAATCAGTTTTGAACTACTCTTATTTCTATTTCTTGTTTTATTTAGAAAATGGGGAAAAAAGTATATTTAAAGAGGTATGGGGGCCAGTGCTGTGGTGCAGAGGGTTAAAGCCCTGGCCTGCAGTACCAGCATCACATATGGGCGCTGGTTCTATTCCCAGCTGCTCCACTTCCAATCCAGCTCTCTGTTGTGGCCTGGGAAAGAAGTAGAAGATGGCCCAAGTCCTTGGGCCCCTCACCCACATCGGAGACCTGGAGGAAGCTCCTGGCTCCTGGCTTCGGATCGGCACAGCTCCGACTATTCTGGCAATATGAAGAGTGGATCACTGGATGGAAAACCTCTCTGTGTGTCTCTACCTCCCTATATAATTCTTTCAAATAATTAAATTAAAATAAAAAGATGTGTGATGAAATAATAATATATGTACCCATTCAAGAAATGAGAGAGGAAATCTATTATTAACCTTGAAAAGCCTGAACAGAAAACTGTGCATATAGGATAACTTCCTTTATAGTATGTAATTTAACTAGCATGTTCTCATATATAACTATATGTTATATGGTTATTTGTATATATATATATATTATGTATGTTTATAAATAGAACTATGTATCATTAAAGGTGTATATATATATATATATATAATGTAAAAACATAAAGCTATTTCCAAAAAGTGAATCAAAAGAAACTATTATCTATAGATCCCCTAGAGATATAACTGGGTTAATGAATGGAGTAAATGCATTTGTGTGTGTGTGTGTGAGTGTGTATACGTGTGTACACAGAGGAGTTCTCTGTGTGGTAATTTTTGAGCATTTTTGTTTAAATTAAAAATTTTCAAATATGCATTATATTAAAAAACCTAAAGAAGCAAGAGGCATCACTATAATGTCCTAACAGAATTGTAAACAGTAACATGATAATGTGTTAAGGAAGTTAAGACAGAGGAGAGCGGCAAGATGGCGGAATAGGCAGGGAGCACAATATTAGTCCGGGGGAGAGACAGTTTAATATAAGTGGAGATACTGAAGGGTCAAGGAAGAGTAGGGGATGAAACAGCAGAGGAAACTCTTCCGGAACTAGTGATTCACAGTGGACCTGCGTGGAGAGCGTGGGAGCCCAAGTTCGGGACACCAGCGGCAGACTCAACACACCAGCACTGGAACGCGAGGTGAGCCGAACCTCAATAGCCCAAGACACCAGCGGGCAAACGGAAAGAGGAGGCTAGAGGGAACGAGGCTTGAAACTCCGTGGGGAAAAGTTCACCAGGCTAACTAGAAGAGAGATAGGAAAAAAATAAAATAAGTGACTGATACGGACACGAGTTTCTCTCTCTCCGCTCACCTCTCAAAGGTGAGCAAGACAGAGCAGGCGCCATTTTGGACATATGTCATAAGCAGGGCGACCTCAGGTCTGCACCAGCCCTGAGCATAGCAGAAACACCTGACTCTGTGGGGAGGGGTAAAATAACAGGAGATTAGCATCTAACTTGGCAACCCAGTGGGAGACTGCAGGAGAATTGGAGCCCACACTGAGGGCAGCAGAGATTCCCTGTGTGGTCCTTGGGAAAGAGCTTCCAATCTCTGGCTCCTGTGGGTATATCATTTGCCTGCTAACTACCTCCAATTACGTTCAGCTGTGCGGAATTACTTCCCTTTTAAATCAAAAAAAGAAAGAGAGATTTACCACATCTAACCTGGGAGTGTCACCTTTGACACACCCTCAACCCTGAGGAACCAAACAGAGCTCTCAGTCCACACTCATCTCAAGCCTCTAAGGCTCCACCGAAAGCAGACAGTCCACTTAATATAGAGCCATAGTGTAACAAGAAAAAACACCACAGTGAAGAAACCAAATATCTCCAACATGCCATACAACAAACGCAAAAACCGAGGTAACAAGAACAAGGAAGACACTATGACGCCCCCAAATGAAAAAGACACCCCAACTCAAGATTATGAAGATGATGAGATCGAAGAAATGCAAGAAGCGGATCTCAAAAACTTGATAAGAACATTAAGAAGTTCTCAAAAACAAATTCTTGAACTACAGAAATCCTTAATGGACAAGATAGAAAATCTCTCTCATGAAAATGAAATATTAAGGAGGAATCAAAATGAAATGAAACAACTAGTGGAACAAGAAACTGTGATAGTGACGAGAAATCATAATGAAATGAAGAATTCAATAGATCAAATGACAAACACATTAGAGATCCTTAAAAACAGAATGGGCGAAGCAGAAGAGAGAATATCAGACTTAGAAGACAGAGAACAGGAAAGGAAACAGGCAAACCAAAGAAAAGAAGAGGAAATTAGAAATATAAAAAATATTGTCGGGAATCTACAGGATACTATTAAACCTAACATTCGGGTTCTAGGAGTTCCTGAAGGCATGGAGAGGGAGAAAGGATTAGAAGGCATATTCAGTGAGATACTAGCAGAAAATTTCCCAGGTTTGGAGAAGGACAGAGGCATCTTAGTACAGGAAGCTTGTAGAACCCCTAATAAACATGACCAAAAGAGATCCTCACCACGACATGTTGTAATCAAGCTCACCACAGTGAAACAGAAAGAAAAGATCCTAAAATGTGCAAGAGAGAAACGTCAGATTACTCTCAGAGGATCTCCAATTAGACTCACAGCAGACTTCTCATCAGAAACCCTACAAGCTAGAAGGGAATGGCGAGACATAGCCCAGGTACTAAGAGAGAAAAACTGCCAGCCCAGAATACTATATCCTGCAAAGCTCTCATTTGTGAATGAAGGTGAAATTAAGACTTCATAGCAAACAGAAACTGAAAGAATTTGTTGCCACTCATCCTGCCCTGCAAAAGATGCTTAAAGATGTGTTACACACAGAAACACAGAAACATGGTCACTATTATGAAAGAAGGTAAAGGAAGGAAACCTCATAGGAAAAGATCACAGGAAGCTCAATTTCTCTTTGACATAGAATTAAACTCTGATAGTCAGTTAAAGCAATGTGTTAAAGTAATCTATTATGTTCTCTTGATGTCTGTTAAATTCTAATTGTTCAAAAACAGCTGAATTTTTATTAAGAGCTATGGGTTATTTAAATATGTGCTTATTTTCAAAGATTTGAATAATCACCTTGTAACAATGATCAAATTTGGTCTATGTTATGTCATGATTTTAAGGAATCTTATTTCAACCAGATATTTTGGATTTTGAGCCTTCTTGGCATTCTTGACAGGCATTCAAAAAATCAAAGTTTCAAACAATCTGGTCTCTAAAATTTCCAGTAAATCCTGGACTTTGGTTTTTCCAGTTTGGGCCCAACTGAAAAAATCGAAGCACCTATGTCTCTCATCTTATAGAGACACCAACTAATCAGTCTATTTGGATTATATTAGAAGGACTGTCAAGATGTGATGTGGTACCAGACTTTAAGTTTCTATAATGGAAAATGCTATTAATACAAATGTTTGAGAATTAAAAAGTCTAATGATCTTGTGTTACTAGACATGATAGTCATCTTAATGAGAAAGCCCCAGAGGCCTAAAGGGTTAAATACTTGTAAAATCCTACAGGTGCTTTCAAAAATACTGTGAAGTAAGCAAGTGCCTCTTGTTGGTTGATGAGTTTATAATTTTAAACAGGGCGACTTAAAGTCTTTTGTCATCCACAGTTATATATGATTTGCTGCTCATAAAACTAAAGTGTTGTTGGTTCTGTGTTTAGCTGTCCTCCTATAGGTTCCTATGGACTTTTTCCAGCCACTTCTATTGTATTCAGTACTTTGGGATGGCTCTGTAAACAGATGAAGCCAATAATGTATTAACAGGACCAACTGAGAGAAAGTATGGTTAACTGAGGTTACTAAAAAGAAAAAGCAATTCAAATCAATTGGCAATCTACAAAAAGAGTTAAAGATTTTAAAAGCTATTATTAAAATTGCTATATTGGTCTATTATGCTATGTTATTTGTGTGTACATATTGTATGTCCACATGGGGAAATTTTATTAAGAGTTTTATTTTAAATGGCTTATAGATAAGATTGTCCATAAATTTAAGCTGCTCAAATCAATCAAGGATACATTTTAATGTGTGTGACCTGAATCTGTGTATCATATGTTTTAAACGTGTTGGTAGAAAGAAACTAAAAACATTTTAGATGGTTGTGCTTAAGTTTACTGGCTAAACAAACCACACCATGTTAGATATTTAAGAGGTGTTTTCAAATACAAGATTCTTAAAATTTATAGAAGGCATTGGACCTTCTGGTAAATGTTTTCTTAAGTTGTTATCTAATCGTTGAAACGGTTTGCTAAGTATTCATGTAATATTGCTATAGTCAGCAAGCGATCTAGGACTTGCTCCCTCATTTCTCTATTCTAAGCCCAACTTGTTCTTTCATTTCTCTATTCTCTTCAAGGTAGGAAACTAATTCTATTATAAAGGAATCTGTAGGAGGCACAATTTAATCTTTTGACCTTATAAAAGAGATGGTCAACATTTTTCTGTAATAGCATAGCCAAAATAAGAACTTAAATAATAATCTCATAGCTAGATTTACTTCGCCATCAGAGAAGTATACAGTAAGTAGAAAAAACCTCCCTTTCAGACCAAAGGGAAAGAAAGTTTTAAAGTGAGAATATAATTTTCCTCATGGGCATTGTCTACCTTAGAAAATCTACTACAGAACATGCCTGTGACTATAGACTTGTAGTTCAGGCCACCGAAGATTAGAGATGGGACTTGGGCACTCCCTTGACTTGCATCCTCTGGTCTGCTTTAACACAAACCAGGAGGAAAAGAAAGCTAGGCATCAGAAGCAATGGGTGGCAGGCCTATTAATGGCTGATCTGTACAGTGATCTGCCCTCAAGGAGACCCAACAGGCCAGTCCACTGCAGTGGCTTCAATGTAGGAAGCCTGGGCTTCAGCAGAAGTCAGCTTGTGCAGAGCCCTGGCAGCTCTGCCGAGAGTTGGATCACTGGAAATGGACCTGCCCTGGAGTCAAAGGATGCCCAGGTCAGAGCCACAGATCTTATTGGCTCTAAGCTGAAAAGCCGTTCACTCAGCCCAACTTCCAAAGTGACCACTGCAGCTGAGGGGACAGCCAAGTAGGGTCAGCAACATTGCAGGCAGAACTGTAAATTTCTTGTTAGAGATGCCACCTGCCTTTACCTGGCCAGCTCTCCTCTCAGGCCAGCCAAGTAATGAAAGTCAACAGAGTACCTTCCCCTAGGAGGTTCACACCTCCCTTAGGATGTACCCCATGTGAAGAGATAGATAGGTCTGGGCCTCTTACCTTACAAGGCCTAGAGCCCACCAGATTATTATCAAACCCCTTCTATCAAGTTCTATTTGCCTCTCAATCAGAAAACTTAATTGTAGCTTAGACAGCACCTTTCTTAGCTCCTCTAATAATGACTCTATCCTTTGTTCTAGGCCCTGTCTAGTGTACTTGGGCCTCATTCCTTTGTAATCATAACCTCTACTCTACCACCAATGGCTCTACTCCCAACCTGTGTGTACTGATGGTCCTCTTCCCCACTTAATGCTGTATAATTGTTCAAACCTGATAAATGCCACTCTTGGGATCATTGGTTACTATCCTCACTCTGTCTTTTATGACCTTGTCTAAATATGATCAGAGTCGGTAAACTTGGAAGGCTTCCATAGCCTTGGCAACTCATGACGACAGCCTAGGATGGTTACTGGCGCCATAAACTAGAGTGTCAATTTGTTGGGTCAACAACAAGAGCCACTGTGCACTTGCTCCTCATGTGGGATCTCTGTCCTTAATGTGCTATACATTTTGATTTAATGCTATAACTAGTACTCAAACAGTATGTTTCACTTTGTGTTTCTATGTGGGTGCAAACTGTTGAAATCTTTATACTAAATTGATCTTCTGTTATAAAGAGAATTGAAAATGAATCTTGATGCAAATGGAAGGGGAGAGGGGCGGGAGAGGGGAGGGTTGCGGGTGGGAGGGAAGTTATGGGAGGGGGAAGCCATTGTAATCCATAAGCTGTACACTGGAAATTTATATTCATTAAATGAAAGTTAAAAAAAAAACATTATGAAAAAAAAAGAAGTTAAGACAGACACTGATTTAATCAGTGATAAAAGATTATTTATCTTCTTTGGAAATTAAAATAGATATCAATATATTTTTAAACTTATGTCTCCAATAGTTAATGTTTTATTTCTTGTCAAAAATAAGAGGGTATAAGGGGAATACAATGGAAGTTCATGCGTTCATTAATTTAAAAATGAGTGGGCTTCTGTGAATTAAAAATGTAAAATAAATTGTCCCTTTGCTGAAAAAAATGAATATTTATTATATGTAAGATTCTGTTGAACTCTGGGGTGCAAAAACAGCCAAGACTCTCCCTGCTCATGAGAAGGTTACATTCAGGTGTGACCTGCATAGATAAAGACATTACATCAAGTGTGATCAATTTACAGCCAAGAAAAGAACATTAAAATAATGGTAGAAAGTGAGGGAAATCTTTTGAATGGAGTTGCACTTGTTTTCAACACACGCCAAGGTTGGTGCCACAAGTCCTAGAAGTGCTGACCCTGGTAAAGCATTTGAACTCAGTACTTTATGCAGCATTGAGCCAGTGAAGGGTTTGAAGCATAGGAATGAAGCAATCCATTTCTTCTCTAGAAAGATCAATTGATGAATAATTTGGCAGCTAAATTGCAAGGCAGAGTTCAATTCGGTAAGCAAAAGCAACTGTTGAAAAGTGATTATAATAATGCAAGGGAGAGAAGACCATGTTCTTAGTAAAAGGAATAAGAGTGGATGTGGGGGCATGTCATTGACTTCAGAGCTGCTTAGGATGTAAAAAAGCAGACATAATTAGACACAGGAGTGAAGTCTGTGATGACAAGGGACACCAAGTGAGGATAATCAGATGTTTTGTGGTCCTCGTAGAAAAAAAAAAAAACAAAGACTGGATGGAAATTGTGAGGTGGTAAAAACCGACTAGCTTGGGTACATTGAATGTAAAGTGCTGCACTGTAGTCATCTGATTAGAAATGATGTTTATGAAGGGTTCTTGCAAGTTTATGGAAAATGTATGTTACAGAAAAAATAAGTATGTATGCATTTCAGTTTTTTTGCATCAAAATAAATATATCTATTAGTTTTATTTTTCTCACAAATGTTTGGAAGCACTCTCATGTTAGGTGTTACACATGCTTGCAGCTTATTATCACTTTTGTTATGAAGTCTGCCCTGATTTCTCTTTGGAAAAGGGCTGGGCATTTGATTTCGAATTTGTTTATAAAATGGGAAGAAAAGCAAAGCAGGAATGAGTGAAAGAGAATTAAGGGACAGATATAAAAAACAAACACGTTGTGGAGGCAGAAAAGTGCTAAGATAAATGCCCTGTCACTTTGTTGGAAAGGAGAACCCACAGGACATCAGAAGTGAACCACTCTCCCGTTTGAAATGAGGTTGAGCTCCTTCAAAATCTGGAAATGTTATGGGAACGCCTTCTGCTATGTAACTGGCTGCTAGCTGCTGTGTATAATTAAACAGCACTTACTGTCATTAAAATTTGATGTAGCCTCTAGCAACCTTCATTTTTAATTCTTTGGTCAATCAAGTTCCCTGGTTAAAGGAGTTATTTCCTTTTTTTTTAATAATTGATTTTTAAAATATACCATTTCTGCTAGAGAAAACCCCTCATAGAGTAACTTCTTACATATTCCAATGTTTTTAGACACAATTTTACAATGTTTCATGAAGACAAACATTTTCTCAAAACTCCATTAGGGTCTCAACTCTCTTACTCCCTAAGAACTAATACCAGAGAGAGAATAATGTCATGGCCAAGATTTTCACTGCCCTCTGGAGAGTTGTTGGCAAAGATAATATAGTAGGAACCTCATCTCAATCTCAATAACCCTCTGTCTTCCTGGGATCAATAAGGCAAGGGAAATCATCAGAGGACCTGGGTTTGGGTTTAATATTGCCCTGCAAGGGTGTTTCCTGGTCCAGCCCACACAGGTATTAGTAAATTAATTGGCATATAAAATTTTTCTCTCATACATAATTTTAGTATACAAAAGCTTTCAATTTCAACAAAACCTCTCACCAAAACACCATGTGAGCCAGTTTCTCTGATGTCCAAGCAGTGAGAATCAGAATGCTCATTAAATTGCTAAATAGTTAATTCTCTAGCTTGAGACTTAAAAATAATTTACTTAAGTGACAAAACCCACTAGTGGCTTCTTTCTATTTTGCATCTGAGAATGCTCTTTGGAGGAATTTTTTAGCAATAAGCATTCATTTTTCACGTCATTCTCTATGTATCTGCTTTCAGTTCCTGTGCATTTGATGGAAACACAGTATTAAGATGGTAACCAAACCTGTTTTCATGTAGAATAATGCATTACAAAAACAAATGCAAAAGGTTTTAAATTACCCACTGTTTGCTTTGTCTAGTTACAGATACATGCATTTAATGTAGGTAAAATAGATGATGTGCAGAAAATTTTTATGTAGCTGAAATGCAAAACCCTTTGAATACTATCTAAACACAAATCAATTGCAAACGAAGCAAGAAGGTAAGCAGCATTTTGGAGGGACGGGGGAAGTCATAGTAAATTCTATTTAATTTGGAACCAAATTTCTGTTTAATATTAATTGTAAAAATCAATACACAGTGATCTTTAATGATTAAATGAAGTCATTTAAGTCCAGTCATGAATTGTCAGATAGGAGTAATGGTGACATTTGTAACATTGTAGAGATTAAACATATTTTTCAAAAAATTTAACTCACACAAGAATTTGAACTTTAATTTTAATGGCTTGTGTGTTAAAGACATTGCAAAATTTCTTATCATTTATAATCTACCTGAAGAGTTTTAAGGGGATAGAGCTCCTAAACAATTGTTGTTGTGGAAAGTTCAATGCAGATGTGTTCTGTGCAAGGATATGCGAATGTCTGATTTAAAAAAAAAAACATAGACAAGACAAATAATATTCCCTGCAAGAATAAAATAGTGGCTAAGAAACCCGGTTTTGGACAGACTGCTTTAGGTCAAGGCTCAGCTTCATCTTTTACTAGTTACATGGCCTCAGGCTAATCATTACATATTTCATGCTTCCATTTCCTATTTTCTAAATTAGAATAATAGTATTGGCTACCTCACAAAATGGTGATGAGAACTAAATGAACTAACGTTATTAATTATAAATGAATATTAGCTATTGTTAGAATTATTGTTTTCCTTAGGCTATAAGTTGATTGAAGCACAGATATAAGGTAAAGCACAGGAAATAAATGAAAGATAGACAGGATTCTTAATTCCATAAGGTTATCAAATATTGAATTTTCCCGAAGGCCATAAGAATTATCTCTTTATCAAGCAATGCCAACTTTATTAGATCTACTAGAGAGAGAGAGAGAGAGAATACCCTCTTTACAGGATCTTAATATCTCAGAACAGGAGATCTGAAGAAGACTATTATATGACTAGGGGATCTAAGAACAAAAGGTTTAGGGTGAGTCTTTTAAGGTACAAAATTGATTATAAGCGGTAATTATTCATGGCATAATAGTTTAGGAATGACAGCAGAACAAGGAAGGATCTTGAAATCAGTCTCAATAAATTAACTGTTGCTTAGAAGCAAGGAGTTGAACATATATTCTACTTGTAGAAGAGCTTTTTTTTTAAAACAAGTCATTGAATTGCTTATATTGAAAAATTTGTTTGCTGGAATTTCCTGACAGTCACAAAGTATTTATGGGTCTTCAGTTTCATCCTTTTAGGTCAGAGCTTTCTGCAGCAATTAAGAAAGCTATGATGTCCTAGACGCCTTCAGTTCTAAATCTTGTTAGTTTAACCGTAAGAATGCAGAAAATCTGAGTCTTGATCTTAAAAAAAAATAGAATATAAATTTTGTGCATATGATTTTAAGAAACACATGTCTTGTGGGTCTCTGCTTTAAGGACAGAAGAGTTAGGAGAATTTGGAAGAACCTGTTATGGGTTTGATGGCATCCAGATAATTCCACATGACTGAAGACACTAGAATTTTATATGTATTCACTGAAGCAAGAAACTTGGAAGTTGAGGCACTTCAAGGTTATACTACCTGTGTTTCAAGTGCATTCAGACTTATAGGAAGAATTCAAATCCTTCACCTAAGGGAATCACTAATGGCTATGGCTATTGGAGCAAAGTAGACAGAATGTTCACACTCTATTGGAATTTATGACAGAACAAAAGCATGCTAAGTGAAATGTCTGTAGCAGAGAATACTAGAGAGCTCTTAACCAGAGCCAAAAATTGGAGTAGGGGATAATTTGGGAATTATCTGGCAGAGTCTCTTAGAAATTTAATATTAACATCTTGTAGCAAATACTTATAAAATCCATAAGTATTTTAATTGGGAATACAATAAAAGTATGCTCTAGATTTTTTGTCATAAGGGCAATTTTAGATAATTTAGATAATTTAGATAATTTTCTGCACTCTAAAATAAATATTGGTATTTACTAGTATAAGAGAGAGAAACTACTTTTTGCCTTCTAATCTCTTAGTTTCTCTATCTAGAGCCCTATGTAGTTAAACAGACAAAAGACAAATTAACAAGAGAAAAACAAACAAGTTCATTGACACATACATCACAAATATACAGGGAACTAAGCAGAAATGAGTACCCCATGGGATAATTAGAACTTGAGCATATTTAGAGTCTTAAAAAAAGATAAAACATTTTTTTAGTGAAATAAAAGCACAAAATAAAAGAAGAGTTTGTAAGACGGCAAATTTGAGGAACCAAAAACATGAGGCAACGAATGGTTGATAAAGGCTGGAATAGAGGGTAGGAACACTAATTTTCAAAATTATTAGTTGGGACAGACCCATAATACAAAGGACAGATAAAGGCGGGGCATTTGGCACTTGGTATGCCTGAACTCTGTATTGGAGTACCTAGATAAGAATGCCAGCTCTGCTAAGTTTCAAGCTTTCTGGCAATGACATTCTGGAAAGCAGCAATGATGTCTCAGGTAGGTGATCTCTACCACCCATGTGATGGACTTGTATGGACTTGATGGACAGAGTTCAGGACTCTAATTGTTGAGGACATTTAAGGAATGACCCAGCAGATAAGAAATCTCTGTATGTCTGATGCCTCTGTCTCTTTCATTCAAATAAATATAGAGATAATATAACTTTATATTTAGAAGGCAGATTAATAGTGGAGAAACAAAAAGTTTATTAACCTGGGGCCACTGCTGTGGCACAGTGGGCTAAGCATCCTCCTGCGGTGCTGGAATCCCATATGGGTGCCGGTTTAAGTACGGGCTGCTCCGCTTACGATCCAGCTCTCTCATATGGCCTGGGAAAGCAGTAGAAGATGACCCAAATCCTTGGGCCCCTGCACCCATGTGGGAGACCCAGAGGAGGCTCCTGGCTCCTGGCTCTGGAACAGCTTAGCTCTGGCCATTGCGGCCATCTAGGGAATGAAACACCAGATGGAAGAACTTTCTCTCTCTCTGTCTCTCTCTGTAACTCTACCTCTCAAATAAATAAATAAAAATCTTTAAAATCTTTATTAACCTGCACAGTTCATATATACCCGGGAGACACTCAGAGAATGAGTTCTCCTGGAGATGATTTTGAATTATAGCTCATACAGCATCTTAAAGAACAGTGAAGTTTTTAAAGAAGTGATAAGACAAAGGAAAATGAATTTAAATCTCTAGGCTAACACAGAATGCTCAGGGCAATAAGGGTCTAGAATGTCTTCAGGGGTTGACCTTTGTTCTGCAAAGTAGAGAAGAGAGTGATATACTTTTTGTCTTTATAAATCTATGTCCTGCATCTATGCTAACAGGAAGACTGAGAGCTTTCCTGCATGTTTTTTCTTCAGTATTTTCACCAGTCCTTCATGTATGGGGAAGCATAGTCTGGTTTCTCGCATCCCTTGGTAGCTTGTTAAGAATCTTCCTCTAGGGGCCTGTGCCATAGGTTAATCCTCTACCTGCGGTGCCGGCATCCCATATGGGCACCGGTTCTAGTCCTGTCTGCTACTCTTCCAATGCAGCTCTCTGCTGTGGCCCAGGAAGGCAGTGGAGGATGGCCCAAGTGCTTGGGCCCCTACACCTGCATGGGAGACTGAGGAGAAGCACCTGACTTCTGACTTCTGACTTCAGATCGGCGCAGTTCCGGCTGTTAGAGCCATTTGGGGAATAAACCAATGGAAGGAAGACCTTTCTCTCTGTATCTCCCTCCCACTATAACTCTACCTCTCAAATAAATAAAAAAATAAAATCTTTAAAAAAAGAAAGGAATCTTCCTCTGGGGCTTTCCATGGGCAGCTGAGTGTCTAGACTTCTCAGTGATGATTACCTTCTTTCTTTCCTAGTGGAGGAGGGTGAGGGGCGACTTTATGTAATTATGTTCCACTTTTGGGCAAATAGAGGGAAAGCAAGAGCCTTTCTTGAATTTGTAACTCAATTGCCTTCAGCTTAAATTAATAAGGCAAGGTGCAGTATTTGGAAGTGATATATTCTTATACTTCATGGAGGTCAGAATAGCCAGACTATCCTTCCAAAGACAAGGATAGGATTCCAGGAGCAAGAACGGTCTTTTCATCTCTTCACCTCCATGCAGAGAGTTGCAATGACAGTGAATTGCTTCTTGAGCATCCCTGAGGCATAGCAACCCACATGAGGGCTGTAGAAAAAGTTGGAGTTTACAGTGTCACAAGCTGTGACTCTTCTTTGCTCTGTAGATATGAAAATGCTCCCTCTGAGAAAGAAAGGTCCAGCTTTGGGAGTTCTAACAGAGTCTATGGTTTTGATGCTGTTTTCCTTTGGCCTGCTTTGTTCATGACAAGTCAGGGGATGCAGTGTGGAGCACAGATGTCGCTTATTGGCTAATGGGAAGCAATTTACTCAGCCTACCGACTGGGACACTGCAGAAAACCTACTCACTTGCATATTGTTTTTATTTGCTCACATTTTCTAGCCAAGTAAGCCAGATATCTCTCAGTTGTTTAGAAGAGGAGATTATTTTAAGATTCCCATTACATAGGGGTTTTCAGCCCTTCTTCATTCCCTGAGGAGGCTTGTTACTTTTCATCCAGAAAACAGTTCATTGTGCAGGCCAACATGAACTTGCTGAGCTCTGAACCTCCTTGGCCAGCCTCGGGGAACACCAGGGAATTGAAATTCTACAGCAGCTTCATCTTTGTAATAAAACCATTTTTCCTGAAATTGATTGCTTGCTCTCTTGGAGACCTAAGTCATTTCTTCGTGTAACTCTTATTCTTCAAAGTATACTGGTTATCTCTGTGATCCTAAGAGGGATTGTTTCTGTGTTTAACAAGAAAAAAGGATAGGGATAGACATTGGCATCTCTTACTAATGACGTACTGTGAATTTCTCACAGTAACAAAGAAAGAAGACTTGTATCTGACACCTTTCTCTTCTGTCATTCTCTAGCCAATACATAGCCTGGTATTTCAATCTGTTGTTCAGCATTTATCTAGAACCTAGCTATTAAAATGAGATAAGAATCAGTCATTACATTCTAGCCATATGAAATGTGGTTGAGGAAATGAATTATGGTAAGGGAATAATGATACAAAAATAATATGAAAATAATAATCAGCATCCATAAATAAAGTTTTATTGTTCGCATCCCAAAGGCAGAGAGAAGCAGCTGTGAAGGAGAAAGGATGTTCCACAAACCATAAAATATTGGTTATCTGACCGGGAACAGAAAAAAAATACCAACTTCCCCAAAATTACATAAATTATAGTTTACGGTATTTAATCCTTCAATTTGTCTAGCTCCTTGAAAATCTATGAAAATAATGTTATTGTTACTAAAACCATATGAATTAGGAAAGCAGGTATCATTATCTTCATTTGACATTCAAGGACACAGTTGTAACAGATTCCAATTAAACAGACTCTCTACATCTGCCATGCAAAAAAATGCACCAGAATGATGGCTCATACTTGCCAACATTTTAAACTGATGCACTTCTGTTTTGCAAGCTTTAAATGGGTGTGCAAAATCCTCCTGCTCTTCTTTCTGTACTCAATCCCCTCCCTACCCACCCCCCAAGGTTACCTCTCCATCTCACCCTGGGTAACAAATGAGAAATTTTGAGGACTATTGAGCACTATAAATTTTCACAGCAGGGCTACTTCTCAGTCCAAGAACTTGGGTAATTGTCACACATTGGTGAAATTCATAGGAGACAATCGCCCTCAAATCAACAATTCCATCTGCAAGATGCTGCTGGGGGTGGGTAGGGTAAGAAGCTTGTCCTCAAGCTTCTGTGTAGTGTGAAGATTTTTTTTGTTTTGGTCTTTTGGGGAAGTTCTCTTTCTGTTGTTTGAATTGGTTCTCTATCAATTTACTTTAAACCCTATATTCATGCATGGAAATGCTGGAGAGAAAGGCAATGAATACTGTAAAATTTTGCCTTTTGGGGAAGGCTGATGTAGATTTCCTCTCTTTAATATTCTATGCTTCTCACATTTTCTATGACAAGTGTTTCTTTTGAAGAGTTTATTTCAATAGGTCAACATAAACATACAAGCATCCTTATAGGAGTCTTAACAGACTATCTTCCTAACCAAACTTTAGTCAGGCTCAGCTGAGACTTCTTTTCCACTAGGCCTGTGAAATTTCACTAAGTCAATTTAGGGAGAAATCTCCTACCCTGAATGCTCTCATATCTGATCAGTTTCCATTCCTTGTTATCTGATCACCCTGGCTGCCCTCCACAAGAACCCTGTCAAGTTAGATTAATAAGAATAACCTGCCTTTGATGCAGCCTCCTAGTCTTGCATATACTGCCACTCCTCCCACCACCTCACTATGCTCTTGGGCTATGAATATCCAACTGTCCTTGCCATTTTCTGAGGTGCACCTCAACTCTTTCTGCTGTTGTGATAGTCTTGACATTCATTACAGCGTTCTAGAGTAAAGTCTGCTTTATTATATTAACAAATGTCAAAATAATATATTTTCAACATTCAGAGACACTTATATCCTTTGAGTTGTCTTTGAGCACATGTCTCAAGAAGTCTCTAAAATCTCTTCAACGGACACAGTACTTTGTAGAGAGTTCCTCACAGAAACCATCAGCTTTTCCACCTCTGTCTTTGCTAGCAGCAACAACCATGGGGAACTTTTATACACAGTGTGTCAAAAATATGTAAATGTAAGAAGATTGTCCTACTTAATACTATTGGTTGAACTCTTTTTAATTAAGACACAGTTATTCTTAGGTGTTTAAATTTAACTGAAAAGTGATCTCTGTTAAATATAAGAGTGGGAATAACAGAGGGAGGAGATGTACAGTTCAGCACATGCTCAATCAGACTTACCCCTAATGGTAGAGTTAGAATCGTGCCAGGGGATTCCAATTCAATCCCATCAAGGTGGCATGTACCAATGCCATCTCACTAGTCCAAGTGATCAGTTTCAGTTCATAATTGAGCATAATGATAGGATTAAGAGTCAAAGGGATCATATAAACAAGACTAGTGTCTGCTAATACTAACTGATAGAATTAAAAAGGAGAGAACGATCCAACATGGGAAGTGGGATACACAGCCGACTCACAGAATGGCAGTTGTCCTAAACAGCACTCTGGTCTCAGAATCAGCCCTTAAGGCATTCAGATCCAGCTAAAAAGCCCGTGAGAGTATTTCAGGCATGGAAAGCCAAGACACTGTGGGAAAAAAAAAAGCAAAAAAAAAAAAAAAAAAAAAACCAACAAAAAAAAACCCTAAATGAAAGATCTCTGTGAGTGAGATCCCAGCGGAAAGAATGGGCCATCAAAGAAGGAGGTACCTTTCTCTGAAGGGAGGAGAGAACTTCTACTTTGACTATGACCTTGTCTAAATAAGATCGGAGTTGGAGAGCTCAAGAGGCTTCCATAGCCTTGGCAGCTCACTACAAGAGCCTCAGGTGATTACTGATGCCATAAACAAGAGTGTCAATTGTTAAATCAACAACAGGGCTGGTGCAGCGGCTCACTGGGCTAATCCTCCACCTGCAGCACCAGCATTCCGGGAGGGAGGTTATGGGGGGAAAAAGCTGCTATAATCCAAAAGTTGTTGTTTGGAAATTTATATTTAATAAATAAAAGTTAAAAAAAAGATTTTCCTTTATTTGGCTTTATCAGAATGTCCTTCAAATGCATTCTCTGTCATCTTAGTACAGAACACTCTCAAAATTAATTGGAAGAATTGCTGGAAAACTCTCAAATCTGGGCTCATCCACCAATATGCAGAAAACCAATCCCTGACTCTGGGGTGGTGGAAAAACTGGAGATGGTTTATTGCAGAGCACAGAGCAAGAAGCTGTGTGGCAATTGCTTAATTCTAGCGTTCCCCAAGTGGTTAAAGGTGAAGTTTCTTACAGATTAAAGTTAGGAATGAGAGGTGCCTGCTTAGTGCATGTCCAGGTCCCTGGCTTATCAGAAGTGCTCATCTCCTTCCTTTGACTGATTGGCAAGACCATGTTCTTAGGCAATTTTGATGATGGCAGTTGGGCTTCAGTCTGTCTTGGGAATGCATACAGATGGCAGTTACTTTTTGCTCTGGGCCTGGGGTTCCTTGTCCTTGCAGAGACAGTGATTAGGAACCTTTTAGGGTCAGCAGTACTCTCTACATTGCTAAGAGGTTTATTTGTAGTCACCAAAGCAGGACAAGTGGACTCTAAGCTAAAGGAGAGAGGCTGAGAGATGCTGAAAGACTAGGACCTGATGGTATCTAGCATCTGCGTCCAAGCCATCATATAGGATCACAGCTTCACTATTTCCTGATAAAGGCAATGACCCATAGCATACACGTATCAGTTCATAATTATGAAGGACAATTATTGTGCCTTACTCAGATCTTTACATGAGGACAGTTTAAGCTTTGTAAATCACAACATCAGTTCACGAAGACCCAGCCTTGAATTGCTGAACAAAATTCTGAACAAACTTTCTGACATGTAGAACTTAGCATAGTTGTTTGGAAAAATAGGCATTATTAACAACCCATGTTTTAGAACTTGGTAAATATCTTCCAACCTTAAACACCCAAAATCAAAAGAAAGAAAATGATTGCTGATTAGATCAAACTAAGTGTCAGTCTCTGTATAATCTGTAGAAGGCCAAGTCAGGTAAGCCTTGGCCTAAGGATACCACTGCTGTGATTGGCAGTTCTCATGCTGCAAATGAGAGAATGGACCTGGGCCAAGAAGAATCATTTTTTTATGATTGGATCAGCTATGCAAGAAAAGAGACATGGGATCGTTTAAAGGACATTAAGCAGCTTGCTCTGTGGCAGTCTAACCACAATGTCAGAAACCTCTACTATCCTAAATAAATTATTTCTTTGTAAAGACATTATGATACTAATGGTCCTAGTTAAAATTCAATTAATTTTTTAAATGGAAAGAAACATTAAACCATCATTCATTACAATCCCAGAAGCATTTTGAGTACCTACAGAAGGTGTGGTTTGCACTAAGGCCTCTGGGAGACATTCAATAATTTGGAATGAGCTTGGAAGTTAGGCACATTAAACATTGCATCCTGAAGGAAAAAAAATTAATTTTAACTGCTTTTCACTTCATCGTGAATGGATATGTGGTATTTGAACATGATTCATCAAGTGAGCTCAAAAGCACCTAGACTGATCTATCCATTATTTAATGAGAGTTATTCATGAATCACTAAATTGGATGACATAGCAATGTCAATTGCTATAAATATTTTAAATGTTTTTTTATTTATTTATATCTACTTGAAAGGCAGAAAGAGAGAGAAAGAGAGTTCTTGTATCTTCTGGTTTGATTCCTAATGTCCAGGGTTGGGCCAGACTTAAAGTCAGGAACCTGGAATTCTATCTCAGTCGACCACATTGGGGGCAGGGGTGTAAGAATTTGAACAATCATCTGTTGCTTCTGTATATGCATTAGCAGGAAGTTGGACAGGAAGAAGATATGCCAAACCTCACCCTGATATGGGATGCAGGTGTCACAGGGCCACTATGCATTCCCTATATACACTTTTAAATGGTTACTTTCAATGTGACCATGTATCTCACAATTTCTGAACAAATCTCACCATGGACTGCAAGGAAAAATTTAGGGAGAGCCATGTATTACAAGTAGTTCTTTTTTGCCTAGCTCCAAAATTAGTAATTCTGACTGCACGTTAAACACAAATGGGAGCTCTAAAAATTACCCACTCTCAGCCCGCACTTCAAACTCATTACCTCTCTGAGGAGAAAGTGTGACATCAGTGTGTTTAAAATGTCAGAGGAGTGAGTTCTTAAAAGCCAAGAACTTACAAAAGGTTTCAATGGCATTCACAATATCTGTATGAATAGAAACTTACCTTTTCTTTTTAGAGAGTTTATGAGACAAACCAATGTAAGGTACAAGAAAACTCCCACATACCCTGCTACAGCATTGCTCTCCAGTGAATGAACTGCTTTGCGTTGATCAAGTTTAGCATTAGCATTTAGAGGACAAGTGTCAGCTAACAGCTGGTTCAGATATATGTAAAAATATTAAAAACAACTCTTTAAAATTTTTACTTTTGTTTTTCTCAATTGCAAAACAATTCAGTTACTATAAATCATTTGGGAAATATGGAATGGTTTAATGAGGAAATAAAAGATCATCCATAATTCTAATACCCACAAGATAGTCACTGCTAATAAGGTGTTGTATTACTTTCTAGATATATACAATTTTGTCCCCCGAGAAGCGATACACAATACTGTCTTTTCACATATGCCATTTTAGAAGAATTTTATCACATTAATAAATATATACTTCATTGTTTTACAATTATCTATTTAACTTGGATTTTATATTTTCCACATAATGATATAGGCATGAGCATACTATGTATGTAAAAAATCCTTGTTATAAACCTTGTCTTTCTGGCTTTTTGTTTGTGTATTTGTTTTTTGAAGATTTACAGCAAAAAGCATCATTGAATCAAATCAATTCAATACAAATGACAAAATGTTGGATTCAAATCATCCAATCTGAATGATAAAATGAATGATCCAATATGCTTTCTGAATGATTTCTTCTAAGGTATTCAAATTTACTCTTTCTTCAGCAGGAGAGGGGTGCATGTTTTGTAAACTGATAGATTACTGGCTTACATTATTACTTAAATATTTACTGAATAACAAGTGGTATTTCATTGTAATTTTAACTTTTTAAAGATATTTATTTATTTATTTGAAACTCAGAGTTACAGAGAGTGAGGGAGAGACAGAGAGAGACAGAGACAGAGAGAGAGATCTTGATCTTCCATCCACTAGTGCAAAGGCTAAGTCTGGGTCAGGAGGATACCAGGAACCAGGAGTTTCATGAGGGCCTCCCAGATAGGTGCAGCAGCCCAAGCACCTGGGCCATCTTCCACTGTTTTCCCAGGCACATTAGCAGGGAGCTAGGTCAGAAGTGGAGCAGCCAGGACTCAAACTGGCACCCATATGGGATGCTGGCACAGCAGAAAGCAGCCTAATCCATGCATCATAGCACCAGGCCCTGTAATTTTAATTTGCAACTCTGTTAGCAGCAATTTGGTAGAATATGTTCATTATCATTACCTGCATTATGATGGTCACAATGGTCATAGTTAAACTGATGCATTAATCTGCCTGCAGACACACTTTCTTCAATTCTGTTGTATGGATATAAATCTTTGCCAAATATTTTCAATTTCTCTTAAGAGACTGTCTTTAGCAACTGCTCTAAAAACAAATAAAAATTGTGATAGTAGGTGTGGACTATAAAAGGTATGGACTCATGGAAACTGGTGTGCTGAACCGCTTAGCAAATAAGAACGGCTAACTTTACCTCAAGACATTAGAATACATACCAGCTGGGCTGACACATCTACCTTCAGTAACGTGAGGCAGCATACAAATTAACTCTGGGGATTTCTGCGAAATTGAGTTAAGAAAGTTACAAACATCTAGAGGCTGTGTGGGTTATTTGAAGCAAAGTTCAGGCTAATGAATCATGGAAAACAATAGAGCACTGACGTGACATTTCAAGGTATTGTGCATAATAAAGACATAATACAAAAGCATTGTGGGACTGACCACCTGCTTGTTTCCTTTGAACATCTGTGCTCTACCATTCATGTGTCCTGGCTGTCTGTGATTGAACAGCAGTGCAGCTTGTTACCTAAGAGATGGGTCCTGGCAAAGTGGTGCTGCCCCTACCTGGAGGGCTGGGCCTAGCTCACAGTGGGATGGTTTCCAAAGACTGATCTAGATTTCCTTTTTGGTGGTAGCTTTTGTGATAGCAGCATTTGATCTGACATCCATCTGTGCATAAACAGTAGGAGCCACTCTGCAACACAGGATAAATGCGCTATGAACACATTATTTTGTTGTTTTGTTTGTTTTGTCAATTTAGTTACTAATTTCATTTTCTTTTTTTTTTTTTCTTTTTTTTTTTTTTTGTTTTTTACAGGCAGAGTGGACAGTGAGAGAGAGACAGAGAGGAAGGTCTTCCTTTTTGCCGTTGGTTCACCCTCCAATGGCCGCCGCGGTAGCGCGCTGTGGCCGGCGCACCGCGCTGATCCGATGGCAGGAGCCAGGTGCTTCTCCTGGTCTCCCATGGGGTGCAGGGCCCAAGCACTTGGGCCATCCTCCACTGCACTCCCTAGCCACAGCAGAGAGCTGGCCTGGAAGAGGGGCAACCGGGACAGGATCGGTGCCCCGACCGGGACTAGAACCCGGTGTGCCGGCGCCGCAAGGCGGAGGATTAGCCTAGTGAGCCGCGGCGCCGGCAATTTCATTTTCTAACTTGAGCCCATTAACTGTTGGCTGATTCATAGAATGCAATGTTAGGAAGTACTCATTAATTTGAAACCACAACAACACAACTTATTCCAAAAGATTCACAAAAAGACGAGAGCAATGAAGGCTTAAAACGTTGGCTTTAGTTTATGATTCAATCATTAGAATATGTCTTTTATTCAACCTGAGATCTGGTGTAAAGTGGGCTTGGTTATAGTTGAAAGCAAGTGAGAAATTATGGGACCTCTGCTGATTGGAATCCTGTAGACTTCCTTGCAGAACAGTAAGCTGCTTAACTTCTTTGGGTCACTTAATGACTTAGTTCAACCCAATGAGTCCACTCATCCCTCACCACCCATATTTTCCCTTTAACTCTGGATCCTCAGCTTACCAAATATTTTTAAGTCTCCAGAGACTTTGATGCCAGTAAGGTGACAAAATATTCTTTTTTCATTCCTGTGCCCAAGAATATTCAATTTATTTTAGATGATTCTAAAAAGCATTTATTTGATTCCTTGTCTTTACTCATTGATTTTCCTTCAACCCCTTATGCCTTTTCCTATCTTCCTTTTATGTGTACCTGTCAGTGGAAGAGAACCCTACACAGTACCTCAGATGCAGGTGGTAGATACCATCAGGTCCTAATGCAGTCTCATGGTCTACCTGCTTCCCGTACTTAGCTTACAGCTGTCTTCCCTGCAATCAATCCTGTGCTTAAATTAGTTCACTGAACTGAAGGGATGGTGCAGCTAGTGAGATTATGCAACTCCCTTATAATTAACACCTTGATGTTCAGCCTTGTCTTAAGGGGTTTCTTTTCCATGAACCCCAGGCTCCAACAAAAAACAACTACCACCTGCATGCAGCCCCCAGACAGACTTAAGCCCATTTTGCCATTATCAAATTTCTCTAAAGAACATGATATTGCTGATCAATTGAGGAGGACCTCAAGCAATGCAAACTGAACCAGACACTTAGACATTTGAACATGCACTGCTAAACTCCCAAATTGAAGCAATCTGTGAGAACTTTTGCTCCTAACCCTAGGGATGAATGGGAATTAAATGATAGCTTCCTGGCTCCTTTCTCTGCACTTCACAATATATTCGTACTTTCTTCTCCCACCCCAGTGTCAGTAATTAGCTTGCTGTGCATCCAGTGAGTGGACCTAGTTTTAGGGGTTCTATGGCAATTCCTGTAACCAGTTTTAGGGATGTCCTGTAAGTTCGATATAGCACTGATCAAACTGCATAACAATTACTTATTGTTTTTTCATTCATCTTTTGGGGGTAAAGCTGTGCTCATAGTACTGTATTCAACAATAGAAGGGCCTGAGATAGATATTTCCTTAGCTCTAAGCATACTTAAAATTTAATGGGCAAAAGAAAGTAATAGAAAAAGCTATTTCCAAATATAAATATCAGAGATAAAAAAGTCTCTGTAAGTTCAAAAAGATTTCTATAAATATGTAGCCATATAAAGACAGAATTTAACACTGAAAAAATTCTCCAAATATTTTTCTGAAAACATCTGAGAGTTTTCCACCAAGGATTATCCCTTGTAAAGTCAATATCATGCATAATAGCACTTGAAGTCATTTCTCCTTAGAAAAGAGCAAATGGGAAAAAAAATTCCTAAGATTTGTATTGTTGATTATTTACAAAGTCATGATAATTTAATCTCATCTGCTATTTATACATTAAAATTCTTAAATGTGAACTCTGTAATACTGCATTAAGAAACAGTCTCAGTGTACAATATATGAGTGGTTATTTCTAAAAATCACATAATATCAGTCTCTGGTATGACCTGAAATAATTTTACTGGCAAATTTGGAAATGGAGGCAAAAACATACACACACTGTTTGCAGAAAATGACATATTTAAAAAGTACTCTCTCAGTTTGTTCCAGTGCATTGTGGGTAACTTAAGTCAGCTTGTCTAAACATACAGCCAAGGCTCCATCTTCACCATCTCTTTCTTTGGAAGACATTTCTATCCTAAAAGATTTTACTGGACTGTACTGAATCTCTTCAAAAGCTCTTTGGGTAGGCTCTAGTTAAGTATTATTTTGTCTCATTTTCTTAACTCCCACAGTTTTGTACTTTATTTTGAATGCTAGAAAATAAAATGTTTCTGCTTGCTGTTTTCCAATCCCTTTGGAAAAAGCTCCCCCACACACACCCCACCCATCCAGCTCCATTGTGGTCAGCATCTGGCCAGAATCCTGTTTATGCTTTTTCAGCAAACTGTGAAGAAGAGATAGAGCTGGCTTGCTGTGTTACTTGGAGTACTGCCAGAACTTGGTGTTCAATAAATATTGGTACAGAGAATGGAAGAGACAGGTTGAGGTCTAAAGTCAAAGGTTTGGAAAAAATACATTAACAAGTAATGCCAATTGTTTTATAAATTTTATATTTGATGAAGATCAAACTTATAAGAGTAGAAATTTTTCCTTCAGAGTAGAGGATAGGCACAGGGAAGGATACAGGGAGGGAAAGCAACAGGGGCTTTTGCAGGACATAATCAAGCATTTCATGTAGCTAAGTGCGAGGTGCAAATCCATATCAATGTACAGAGAGCACAGAGTGATTGGAGACATAGTAAGGACCCACTAGGAGAGATTAAGAAGGCTTCAAATGAATGACATCTGAATTTCATCTTGTGGATTGATGATATGGCAATTGGTTAGGATGTCTCAAGTCCAAAAAGCACCACCACCAACAGGGAAAAGACAGTGAAAAAAAGCATTTGTGGAAGAGTGGGGGATGTTTTCCAGACCCCTAAGTAGCAGGAGATGCAGACATGAGCATTCTTGGAATTTCTTAGCAGGGAACTGAACCCAGGACTTTCTCCATGCCCACATTCTTTTCTCCTGTTGTCTTTGTAAAGTGGAGTTAATGCTGAGTTTCTCAGAGTCTCACTAGGGAGCCTCCAACAGATTCACATAGTAAGTTTGAACAAAACTTGGTTCACAAGACTGCTCAGTTTGACTTAGAACCCACGTTCTTTCCTTTTGTTCTTGTGTCTCCTTATGGAAATTAAGTCTTCATCTGTCAAATTGGATTCTCACCGTCATTCAGCAAACATTGCATTTGTTCTTATTGACTCTTTTTTTTTTTTTTTTTTTTTGACAGGCAGAATGGACAATGAGAGAGAGAGACAGAGAGAAAGGTCTTCCTTTGCTGTTGGGTTCACCCCACAATGGCCGCCACGGCCAGCGCGCTGCGGCCGGCGCACTGCGCTGATCCAAAGGCAGGAGCCAGGTGTTTATCCTGGTCTCCCATGGGGTGCAGGGCCCAAGCACTTGAGCCAACCTCCACTGCACTCCCGGGCCACAGCAGAGAGCTGGCCTGGAAGAGGGGCAACCGGGACAGAATCCGGCGCCCCGACTGGGGCTAGAACCTGGTGTGCTGGCGCCGCAGGCGGAGGATTAACCTATTGAGCCACGGTGCCAGCCTCTTATTGACTCTTATGTAGAGGTTCAGAATAGGCCAGTTTCAAACTTATCATTTTGGCATAAGGAACATGTTGAGTTGAAGGCAGTTGAGCAATTTTTGGAGGAGTTTCTATGCTCTATCTCTGTGTCTTGAAGCACGGCATAAGTTTCCCTTATATAAGTGGAGTTTCCATTTGTAAGTTATACTCATATCCTGCACTAGGGAGAGTTGTTTATTTGAGATAACATAAGAAGCCTTATCAAAAAGACTTTATTTACTATAACTTCATAGTTACCACTCTACCACTTGTATTTCTTCACCAGGAACCCAGACCCTCATTTTATTGGCTTTTATTTCTCCTCCAAAAGTTATCACCTTTGTTAAAATAGTATATAAGTCATCAGGTATAATTGTCCTCTATGTGCACATATAATGTTCTATGTTGTTAATCTCTCTTTTTTTATTGAATTTGCAGGCCCAAGCCACTGAACATATGGCTGCAGAAGATTTCTTTTACTACTCTATACTTGATTCTATTTTCTTACTATTTCCAATTAAATTTTATGCTCCTTGGTTTGGCATTTAGAATGTTTTTCACATGACTTCACATTGCCTGTCTTGTTCTTTGTAAATCTCACTAACCACCCTAATGAACTCTGTACTCTTCATAGTTACCTCACAATATTCTGTTCCACACTTGTAGTCCGCATAATTTCATTGCCATGAACTACTTTTGTTACTATGTGCATATCCATTCTCCATAGTTTCCCATATCTATGTGTTCAGTTTCTATTCATTCTTCAAATCTCATGTTCAGCTTGAAGCCTCTCCTGATAATATGGTAGGAATTTCCCTCTTCCCTTTGATCTCTGCAAGGTGTTAACAGGAAGTAGAGTGAAAGTAGGGTGAGCTAGATAAGAAAGAATGAAATACAATCCAACACAGCAAGGTGATTGCTATTTAAAAGTTTCAGATTTTTTTAAAAAAAAGGTTTATTTATTTATTTGAAAGGGAGAGGGAGGGGAGGTGGGAGAGAGAGAGAGAGAGTGAGAGAGAGAGAGAATCGAGTTTTTATCCAATGGTTCATTCCCCAAATGATTGCAACAGCTTGGTCAAATTGAGGCCAAAACCATAGAGCCAGAACCCCATCCAGTTCTTCCATATGGATGCCAGACATTCAAGTACTTGGACCATCAACCACTGCATTTTCAGGCATATTGGTAAGAAGATGGATATGAAGAGGAGCAACTGAAACTGAACTGGCACTCCAACATCAGATGCTGGTGCTGCAAGCAGTGGCTGAACCCACTGAACAACAATGCTTGCCCTAGTTTTAGATTCAAAAAAAGAAGCATCTAGGATGGTGGGCAGGAGAAGGAAGAAGCTTTAGCAATAAACATCAGGGCTCAAATGTAGGTGAGAGATTCCAGCTATTTAGAAGACTGGGGAATGGAGAGTGGGAAAGGCATGATCTTTGCTTTCCACACTGGGCTAGAACAAGCCCAGGGATACAAACATAATGAAATACAATACTGGGGGTAGGATTATGTAAGGTTTGTAATAAGTAACATCAATGAGGTTTGCCTGAAGCAATCCAAAATTATGCATACTCATTATTCTGATATACATTTTAGTAGCATTTTCTTTTTGTTTGTGAACTTACCTTTTGCTTACAAACATAATCAAACATAACTTATAACATACAAGGGTATGTTACAAGATTAATGAGAAATAGGATCAAAAGATTAATTTAGGGGAGCACATTATATGGCACCATGGGTTGTCACCACTTGAGACTTGTATATCTCATATCAAAATACCTTGGATCAAGTTCCACCTCTGCTTCCAATTCAACTTCCTGCTAATGCACCTAAGAAGAGGTAGCAGATGATGGGCAATGTGCCTGGATTCCTGTAACCCATGAGGGAAACCCAGATGGATCTCCTGGCTTCTTGCTTTGGCCTAGCCCAGACCTGGCTGTTGAAGGCATCTGGGGAGTAAACCAGCATATGGAAGATCTTGCTCTGTGGAAGGAAGGAAGGAAGGAAGGAAGGAAGGAAGGAAGGAAGGAAGGAGGAAGGAAGGGAGGGAAAGAAGGAGTTTTTAATATGGCTGCAAAATAATTAGGAAATCTGTGCACAGGTGTTTTTTATAATAAGCATTTTACTTACAATTTCAAAATATTTGCATCAAAATAAATGTGTTTTAATTCCATTTTCCACAAAGTTTTTGAATTATCCCCATAGTACTACTGGAAATAGCTATTGAATGAATCAGTAAATTATGCAGTTTAGACGGTAATACATGATAGCAAACTTGGGAAAAAATACTGCTACAGAGGTTGTAGCACCAGCTTGTAATTTATGATTTGCTGATTAGGCCTCCATTGGATGGTGACATTTGAACGGAGACTTGAAAGTGATCCAGAGTGAGCCATGCCTGGCAAAGGTAGTAGTAGGCCTGACATTCCATGGAACAGCAGTGGGTCCAGTGGTTTGGAGAAGAGGGAAAGAGGAGCAGGGATGAACAACAAAAGCTAAATAGGTTTGTAATATAGCAGAAAGTATAGCTGTATAGTTCCTTGTAAGGGCTTGGGCTTTTCTCCTAACAGTTTTTAATCTCATTGTCTAATTCGTCTCAGGAGCTCACAACCAGGAATTATTTTGATCCCAAGCTGACATGTGGCAATGTCTGGGGATACCTTTGGCTGTCACAACTCTGAGGAGGTAGTGCTACTGGCATGTAGTGGGGGGAGGCCTGGAATGAATACAGGACAGCTTCTACCTGTTGCAAAGTGTCAATAGTGCTGTGATTTGGATAATCTGATTTAACTGTTGTGACTCTGGCTTCTGTCATGTGAATAGAAACAAAAAAGGGAAAGGGTGACAACAGTGAGGGAGTCAAGAGGCAACTATGGTAATCCAGTGAGGGATAGCCTTGGTTTTGATCACAGTGACAGGAGTGATATTACTGAGAAGCAGTTGGATTCTAGATATGTTATGAAAATTAAAAAAAGTCATTGGGGCTGGCGCTGTGGTGCAATGGGTTAACACCCTGGCCTGAAGCGCCGGCATCCCATATAGGCGCCGGTTCTAGTCCCAGCTGCTCCACTTCTCATCCAGCTCACTGTTATGGCCTGGAAAAGCAGTAGAAGATGGCCCAAGTGCTTGGGCCCCTGCACCCACATGGGAGACCTGGAAGAAGCTCCTGGCTCCTGTCTTTGGATTGGCGTAGCTCCAGCCATTGCCGTCAATTGGAGAGGGAACCGGCGGATGGAAGACCTCACCCCCCCCCCTTTCTCTCTCTCTAATTCTGCTTCTCTCTCTATGTAACCCTGCTTTCAAATAAATAGATGAATCTCTCTTTTTTTTAAAAAAAAAAAAAGCTTACTCTAGGCCAGCACCGCGGCTCACTAGGCTAATCCTCCTCCTGCGGTGCCAGCACCCCGGGTTCTAGTCCCTGTCGGGGCGCTGGGTTCTGTCCCGGTTGCTCCTCTTCCAGTCCAGCTTTCTGCTGTGGCCCAGGAAGGCAGTGGAGGATGGCCCAAGTGTTTGGGCCCTGCACCCACATGGGAGACCAGGAGGAAGTACCTGGCTCCTGGCTTCGGATCGACACAAAGCGCCGCCGGCAGTAGCGGCCATTTGGGGGTGAACCAACGGAAAAGGAAGACCTTTCTCTCTGTCTCTCTTTCTCACTAACTCTGCCTGTCAAAACAGAAAAAAGAAAAAAAGTGTTGTTGAGAAACATGATTGGACAAAATGAGGTATGACCTAATGTTAAACTGGGGAAACTTAGCAACATTTGTTCAAAACGTTGGCACCAAAGGCACTCTTTTTTGTTCCCTACCACACCTAGGTTTACCTATCAGATGTGCAGTCACACAGGTGGCTCTGCAGTAGAGAAGAAATGTCTAGGCTTGAGTTACAGTTTTGGGAGTCATCAGCATCTGTGTCATATTTAAGGTAGATCATAAGAAAGTGAATGCAGAAAGCGCAAAAAATGAAGAACTGAACACTATGAAACACTTATGTGAAGAGGTTAGAGTGAGTCGTGAAGGGAATGCAGGGAAGTTGAAAACATTCATTTCCACCACACTTTCATAGAGCTCCAGGTCTTCAAATAATTGAATTCCATTTTTTTAATCTTCTTGCTATATCTTGGTGCTTGGGGGCTATTACCAGTGCCCCAAGCATCCATCTGTCCCAGGAAAATGAGTCTGGATTCTGCTTATCGCATATCTTTGTCTTCTGTTTTGTCACTTCTCTGTTTCCCAGCACTTGGTCATTTATGCTGTTGCTTCTGTTGTCAATGTACTTCCCTTTTCCCCTTCTTCCACAGCTACCCCTGCTAAGCCTGGGCTGGTCATTATTATCTCCACTCAACACACTGCATTTCCAGTTATACAACCACAACTCCTGGGCCATGTATATGTTTGTGTGTGTGGTGTGTGTGTGTGCGCGCGCTTCTGTATTTAATATGCCTTTGGAGTTTTCAATAATGTAGATATGATCCCTGTTTCATGCTAAATTCTATCATGTCTATGAGCATTTGAATGTGCTATTCCTAATACAGAAAACCCCAAAAACTAGTTAGAGGAAGCTATAGGAATTCCCAAAACTAGATCTGCTCTCCCAGCATGCAACAAGCCAATTCTTGACACCAGGATGAAGGAAGAAATCAGTCCTTTATTTTCAATGCATATCTAAAGGAGGCAGGTAACCATTCACTCAAGTCTGGGGCTAACTGAGGGAAAGGGATAAATCTTATGGTTTAAAGTGGGAAGTGAGTAATACATGATCAACTGATTTGTGGGCCTCTGGTTGGTGCACAGGGCACACAGTATTTTTTTGACTGGTCAGTGATAGCGGCCAGTGTATTTCTTTTGAAATAGCAATGGTAGGTTCTGGTCTCTCTGGGTTTGAGAGTATTGTGTGTATTATTTTGTTTGATTGAGGCCTTTGAGTTTCTAAATTGTTCTCAGAAGGCACTGAGATAATAACTCCAGGGGCAATCTCAGTTTTTGTGATATAGGGTTTGGGCTTTAGTTTTACCTTGTGTCATACTCTTATGAACTGCAAGCTAAGGACGAGATACTAGGGCTTGTAAAAGTCTCCATCAAATCATGAAGGTAGGCGATCAGCTTCATTTCCAAGACTGGATACTCTCTCTTTCCTTCTTAGACTAAGGAGCTCTGTTTCTCTTCTCAGATATCAGCTAAAAGGCCACAATCCTCAGAGGTTCCTGGAGCTTCCATGAATGGTTTTGGTGACTCTATGCTCATTTTTATACTAATAGTCGTCACATTATATGACAATTTTATTTTTCCTTTTCAGCATCCACTATGGTGAATGTCTCTGTCCTGTTCATGCTGCATCTCTATTATATAAGACATGTGCTCCAGAAATGTTTTTTTGGATGAATAAATAAAATAATGAATTAGTTTATATGTTTCATAACTTTAATCAGTCTGAGTGCAATTCATGATGAAATCTCATGAACTTATTTGCTTCTGCACCTAGTATATTGCATAGCATAAAGCTGAATGTAGGTAAATCAATGTTGATTGATATAATTGAGTTCATACTATGAGTTATTATATTCATATGAATTTCTACACCCAGAATATTCTTGCTGAAAGGAAGTCATGCCCTGAATATTGCCTTGGGTCATCAGTTCTGAATGATATAAAATTTAAATTAAACCCGTTTCTTCTTTTGCTGTCAGTAGTGTGACTAAAATGAGAAAGGTGAGAAGAACAGAGAGAAATGATCAGATTAGCAGCTTTGAAATGGTACAGATTTGTGATAGTTCAGCAATCAGATATGAATATTAAAGTGTTATATAAAGGTCAGGCAATGTGAAAATGCTGCAGGCAAAGTAGAAATGTTACTACAGTAAACAATGTGCTAACTAAATTTGTGAAGCTCTGTAAGATAACCCCTGTGTAGCTTTGACTTTGAAACAGGTCGATTGTCAATGCATATAAATATCCTTTTTTCTTTCTCAAAGGTCAATCAGCTTTTATCTGAAAAAGAAACAAACAAAATCAGATCAAGGTATGGAAAGTCCAAAGAGAAGAGCAAGGCTGTAAAATTAATGAAGTGCATGATTTTGCCTAACTGGAGATGTGAAAATCTGAATATTCTTCTGACAGATCAAGTGGATGGAGTTATTTATGGATTCCTAAACCTTATGCTAGTCCATGATTTTGTCTTTTCTTGCAATGCCCTTAACAGTCCTCAACAACAATATATGTGGCTCTTTTCTACTCATCTTTCAATGTTTAGTTCCTTGACAACACCCTCCCACACACATGCACACGTAAACACACACACATACATACACACCCTTCTCAAAGTTTCTTTAATACTGTATCTATAATCTTTTTTAGAGCTTACTCTACTTTCTATAACTTGTTGTTGTATCTCTTCTAATAAGCTGTGGCCAATTGCAGATCATGAAACCATATTTTCTTCATATTTTTCTGTGCCTATGAAAATGCCTAGAACTAAGTAGATCCTCATTACACATTGAATGTGTCTAGCCAAAAATGAATGAATCTGTGTATGATCCCATGGAAATCGGATTGAAGATATATGATAACATGACCATTTGATGTAAGAATTTTATTATGGCGGTCAGGGTTATGACATGGAGGTTTAAGCCATGGCCCATCCTACATGAGCACCATTTCAAGTCCTGGCTATTCCATTTCTGATCCAGCTCCATGCTAATGCATCTGGGAAAGCAATGGGAGATTGCTTGAGTACTTGGATCATGGCCATCCATGTGGGAGACTTTGGAATTTCAGGCTCTTGACTTTGGGATGACCCAGCCCCAGCCTCCATTTGGGGAGTGAAATAGCAGATGGAAGATTCACCTCTCTCTCTTTCTCTCTCTCTCTCTCTGTCTATCCTTCTCTCTCTCTATCCTACCATGTCTCTGTAAATCTGCTGCCAAATAAATATATTTTAAAACATAATTTAATTATGCAAAACTCAGTTTTCATAAATAGAAACACTCCCATCTCTTTTGTACCAAATTACCTTAGCATTATTTCTAAATGTATTCATTTGCCTTATAAGAGACAATGACACTGATCATTTGGGTTTGAATAGGCTAAGGATGCCTTTGCTGTTTCAGGGCCTATCAGAGTTTGATTGTATTTATAGGATTTCTGCTTCTCTAAACTGAAGCTGTTTTTGATCTCTGACCTATGTGATTAGCTGAGTCATGACTAACAGGAAACACTAACTAAGGACAGGGAAAAAAGAAAGGTCTAGAATTCTTTTGCTTTTAATGTAGTTCTTTTTTGTGTATTTCTGGCACCTCCTCTTGATTTTCACCACACTGAGTAATGTTTGCATCCACTGTCTCTGAAGGACATTCCTGGACCGACCAGTTGATTATTGGCCCTGAAAACTCAATACACAGACATCTATCCTCATGCAGCTAAATTGTTCTCCTCATTTTAACAGGAAAGAAAATGAGGCTGTTGCAGCAACATTTCATGCTTCACATGAGACAGGATGGATGGCAAAGTGTTCTTAGGTAAGTGATGAAGTCAGAGTCTTGTCTTTTCCTTTGCAGGGATGAGAAACAGTTGTCAGCTTACCTATGTCCATGCCTGCTCTTTAAAAGGGATAGTACAGACTTACATAGAGAAAGACATTGTAATATCTAACAGTGAGTTTTTGAATTAGCTGTGTAAGGGAAAGAGGTAAAACAGGCAGACTTTAAAGACAGACAACACAAATTCAAACTATTGCTGCAAAGTGGATGGAATTATTTAATTTTCCAATGGCTGGAAAATTAACTGTTAAGCAGAGGTATCCTGGGAAAATTATTATTTAACTACATTAATTAAAATTCAGAGATGGCAGGAGGGTCAAAGGGAACGAACAGTTGTTGAGCAGTTCTTGCTTGCTCAGTTTCCTAACTGAAGCATTATAGTAGATGACATATTTTAAGTTTAACTTTTGTAACTATTTCAAAGCAGGCTCTAAACCTCAGTAAACCACAAATGATATAGTTATTTTTTCTGCAACATTAATTTCCCAAATGAATTATTTTAATTTGAATTATGAACTTTTAAGTGCCCTCTACTTCTATATTTCTTCTTTATCTCACTTCTTTGATAATTAGTTTAGTATTGGCCTGGTAGGAAAGCTGACATTGGTTCAAATCCAGGCTCTGGCTTTCATAGCTATGTGACCAAGGGGGACACAGTTCTCACCTCAACATGATATACAGCCCAGGTTCCCATTGTAGCTTCTCAAAATGCAAATACAATAAAATGTCCTAATACATTGTCCCAAGCTCATCTAGTTCTCCTTTAATCCACTTCTTTAATGGGGATAGTCTAAAATTCTTCTGCGATAGTCATACCAAGAACTGAGTGAATCTCAATATTCCAAAATAGGGCCCATACACTGGGCACCAACTCATTAAGAGCTTCCAAGATTGATGGCAGTTGTCCCACAGCTGGAGCTAGAGTCACTCACAGTTAGTGCCCAATTCGGGTTGTATGGCTCAGCTACCACCCTCTTTAACCCTTGGCACCACCCCAACGTTCATCAATTTAACTTCAGAGACACTGGTCATTCCACTGACCTGTTAGTAACATGGTACCACATTTTTTGTGATTTTTATTTTTTGAATTCCACTTGCTACAATATGGCATGCCTGGTATTGCCATCAAATATCAATACCTATCTTTAGGGGCACTGTGACGAATAAATGAGTTCATTACAAAGACCCTTACCACTGTGTCCGGCACTCAGCAAATGAAAATAAGTAAGTGGGCCGGCGCCGCAGCTCACTAGGCTAATCCTCCGCCTTGCGGCGCCAGCACACCGGGTTCTAGTCCCGGTCGGGGCACCGATCCTGTCCCGGTTGCCCCTCTTCCAGGCCAGCTCTCTGCTGTGGCCAGGGAGTGCAGTGGAGGATGGCCCAAGTCCTTGGGCCCTGCACCCCATGGGAGACCAGGAGAAGCACCTGGCTCCTGCCATCAGAACAACGCGGTGCGCCGGCCGCAGCGCACTACCGCGGCGGCCATTGGAGGGTGAACCAACGGCAAAAGGAAGACCTTTCTCTCTGTCTCTCTCTCTCTCACTGTCCACTCTGCCTGTCAAAAATTAAAAAAAAAAAGGAGAGCGGCAAGATGGCGGAATAGGCAAGGAGCACACTATTAGTCCGGGGGGAGAGAAAGTTTAATATAAGTGGAGATACTGAAGGGTCAAGGAAGAGTAGGGGATGAAACAGCAGAGGAAACTCTTCTGGAACTAGTGATTCACAGTGACCTGCGTGGAGAGCGTGAGAGCTCAAGTTCGGGACACCAGCGGCAGACTCAACACACCAGCGCTGGAACGCGAGGTGAGCTGAACCTCAATAGCCCGAGATACCAGCGGGCAAGTGGAAAGAGGAGGCTAGAGGGAACGAGGCTTGAAACTCCGTGGGGAAAAGTTCACCAGGCTAACTAGAAGAGAGATAGGAAAAAAATTTAAAAAGTGACCGATACAGACACAAGTTTCTCTCTCTCCGCTCACCTCTCAAAGGTGAGCAAGACAGAGCAGGCGCCATTTTGACATACGTCATAAGCAGGGCGACCTCAGGTCTGCACCAGGCCTGAGCCTAGCAGAAACACCTGACTCTGGGGGGAGGGGTGAAATAACAGGAGATTAGCACCTAACTTGGCAACCCAGTGGGAGACTGCAGGAGAATTGGAGCCCACACTGAGGGCAGCACAGATTCCCTGTGTGGTCCTTGGGAAAGAGCTTCCGATCTCTGGCTCCTGTGGGTATATCATTTGCCTGCTAACTACCTCCAATTAAATTCAGCTGTGCGGAATTACTTCCCTTTTGAATCAAAGAAAGAAAGAAAGAGATTTACCACACCTAACCTGGGAGTGTCACCTTTGACACACCCTCAACCCTGAGGAACCAAACACAGCTCTCAGTCCACACTCATCTCAAGCCTCTAAGACTCCACTGAAAGCAGACAGTCCACTTAATATAGAGCCATAGTGTAACAAGAAAAAACACCACAGTGAAGAAACCAAATATCTCCAACATGCCAAACAACAAACGCAAAAACCAAGCTAACAAGAACAAGGAAGACACTATGATACCTCCAAATGAAAAAGACACCCAATTGCAAGATTATGAAGATGATGAGATCGAAGAAATGCAAGAAGCGGATCTCAAAATATTGATAAGAACATTAAGAAATTCTCAAAAACAAATTCTTGAACTACAGAAATCCTTAATGGACAAGATAGAAAATCTCTCTCGTGAAAATGAAATATTAAGGAGGAATCAAAATGAAATGAAACAACTAGTGGAACAAGAAACTCTGATAGTGACGAGGAATCATAATGAAATGAAGAATTCAATAGATCAAATGACAAACACATTGGAGAGCCTTAAAAACAGGATGAGCGAAGCAGAAGAGAGAATATCAGACTTAGAAGACAGAGAACAGGAAAGGAAACAGGCAAACCAAAGAAAAGAAGAAGAAATTAGAAATCTAAAAAATATTGTCGGGAATCTACAGGATACTATTAAAAAACCCAACATTCGGGTTCTAAGAGTTCCTGAAGGCATGGAGAGGGAGAAAGGATTAGAAGGCATATTCAGTGAGATACTAGCAGAAAATTTCCCAGGTTTGGAGAAGGACAGAGGCATCTTAGTACAGGAAGCTTGTAGAACCCCTAATAAACATGACCAAAAGAGATCCTCACCACGACATGTTGTAATCAAGCTCACCACAGTGAAACAGAAAGAAAAGATCCTAAAATGTGCAAGAGAGAAACGTCAGATTACTCTCAGAGGATCTCCAATTAGACTCACAGCAGACTTCTCATCAGAAACCCTACAAGCTAGAAGGGAATGGCGAGACATAGCCCAGGTACTAAGAGAAAAACTGCCAGCCCAGAATACTATATCCTGCAAAGCTCTCATTTGTGAATGAAGGTGAAATTAAGACTTTTCATAGCAAACAGAAACTGAAAGAATTTGTTGCCACTCGTCCTGCCCTGCAAAAGATGCTTAAAGATGTGTTACACACAGAAACACAGAAACATGGTCACTATTATGAAAGAAGGTAAAGGAAGGAAACCTCACAGCAAAAGATCACAGGAAGCTCAATTTCTCTTTGGCATAGAATTAAACTCTGATGCTCTGTTAAAGCAATGTGTTAAAGTAATCTATTATGTTCTCTTGATGTCTGTTAAATTCTAATTGTTCAAAAACAGCTGAATTTTTATTAAGAGCTATGGGTTATTTAAATATGTGCTTATTTTCAAAAATTTGAATAATCACCTTGTAACAATGATCAAATTTGGTCTATGTTATGTCATGATTTTAAGGAATCTTATTTCAACCAGATATTTTGGATTTTGAGCCTTCTTGGCATTCTTGACAGGCATTCAAAAAATCAAAGTTTCAAACAATCTGGTCTCTAAAATTTCCAGTAAATCCTGGACTTTGGTTTTTCCCAGTTTGGGCCCAACTGAAAAAAATCGAAGGACCTATGTCTCTCATCTTATAGAGACACCAACTAATCAGTCTATTTGGATTATATTAGAAGGACTGTCAAGATGTGACGTGGTACCAGACTTTAAGTTTCTATAATGGAAAATGCTATTAATACAAATGTTTGAGAATTAAAAAGTCTAATGATCTTGTGTTACTAGACATGATAGTTATCTTAATGAGAAAGCCCCAGAGGCCTAAAGGGTTAAATACTTGTAAAATCCTACAGGTGCTTTCAAAAATACTGTGAAGTAAGCAAGTGCCTCTTGTTGGTTGATGAGTTTATAATTTTAAACATGGCGACTTAAAGTCTTTTGTCATCCACAGTTATATATGATTTGCTGCTCATAAAACTAAAGCGTTGTTGGTTCTGTGTTTAGCTGTCCTCCTATAGGTTCCTATGGACTTTTTCCAGCCACTTCTATTGTATTCAGTACTTTGGGATGGCTCTGTAAACAGATGAAGCCAATAATGTATTAACAGGACCAACTGAGAGGAAGTATGGTTAACTGAGGTTACTAAAAACAAAAAGCAATTCAAATCAATTGGCAATCTACAAAAAGAGTTAAAGATTTTAAAAGCTATTATTAAAATTGCTATATTGGTCTACTATGCTATGTTATATGTGTGTACATATTGTATGTCCACATGGGGAAATTTTATTAAGAGTTTTATTTTAAATGGCTTATAGATAAGATTGTCCATAAATTTAAGCTGCTCAAATCAATCAAGGATAAATTTTAATTTGAGGGACCTGAATCTGTGTATCATATGTTTTAGACTTGTTGGTAGAAAGAAACTAAAAACATTTTAGATGGTTGTGCTTAAGTTTACTGGCTAAACAAACTACACCATGTTAGATATTTAAGAGGTGTTTTCAAATACATGATTCTTAAAATTTATAGAAGGCATTGGACCTTCTGGTAAATGTTTTCTTAAGTTGTTATCTAATGGTTGAAACGGTTTGCTAAGTATTCATGTGATATTGCTATTGTCAGCAAACGATCTAGGACTTGCTCCCTCATTTCTCTATTCTAAGCCCAACTTGTTCTTTCATTTCTCTATTCTCTTCAAGGTAGGAAACTAATTCTATTATGAAGGAATCTGTAGGACGCACAATTTAATCTTTAGACCTTATAAAAGAGATGGCTAACATTTTTCTGCAATAGCATAGCCAAAATAAGAACTTAAATAATAATCTCATAGCTAGATTCACTTCGCCATCAGCGAAGTAAACAGTAAGTAGGAAAAAAACCTCCCTTTCAGACCAAAGGGAAAGAAAGTTTTAAAGTGAGAATATAATTTTCCTCATGGGCATTGTCTACCTTAGAAAAACTACTACAGAACATGCCTGTGACTATAGACTTGTAGTTCAGGCCACCGAAGATTAGAGATGGGACTTGGGCGCTCCCTTGACTTGCATCCTCTGGTCTGCTTTAACACAAACCAGGAGGAAAAGAAAGCTCGGCATCAGAAGCAATGGGTGGCAGGCCTATTAATGGCTGATCTGTACAGTGATCTGCCCTCAAGCAGACCCAACAGGCCAGTCCACTGCAGTGGCTTTCAATGTGGTAAGCCTGGGCTTCAGCAGAAGTCAGCTTTCATAAGAGCCCTGGCAGCTCTGCCAAGAGTTGGACCTGCCCTGGAGTCAAAGGATGCCCAGGTCAGAGCCACAGATCTTATTGGCTCTAAGCTGAAAAGCCCTTCACTCAGCCCAACTTCCAAAGTGACCACTGCAGCTGAGGGTATGGTCAAGTAGGGTGAGCAACATTGCAGGCAGAACTGTAAATTTCTTGTTAGAGATGCCACCTATCTTTACCAGGCCAGCTCTCCTCCCAGCCCAGCCAAGTAATGAAAGTCAACAGAGTGCCTTCTCCCAGGAGGCTCACACCTCCCTTAGGATATACCCCATGTGAAGAGATAGATAGGTCTGGGCCTCTGAATTTACAAGGCCTAAAGCCCACCAGATTATTATCAAGCCCCTTCTATCAGGTTCTATTGGCCTCTCAATCAGAAAAATTATTTGTAGCTTAGACAGCACCTTTCTTAGCTCCTCTAATAATGACTCTATCCTTTGTTCTAGGCCCTGTCTAGTGCACTTGGGCCTCATTCCTTTGTAATCATAACCTCTACTCTACCACCAATGGCTCTACTCCCAACCTGTGTGTACTGATGGTCCTCTTCCCCACTTAATGCTGTATAATTGTTCAAACCTGGTAAATGCCACTCTTAGGATCATTGGTTACTATCCTCACTCTGTCTTTTATGACCTTGTCTAAATATGATCAGAGTCGGTAAACTTGGAAGGCTTCCATAGCCTTGGCAACTCATGACGACAGCCTAGGATGGTTACTGGCGCCTTAAACTAGAGTGTCAATTTGTTGGGTCAACAACAGGAGTCACTGTGCAGTTGCTCCTCATGTGGGATCTCTGTCCTTAATGTGCTGTACATTGTGATTTAATGCTATAACTAGTACTCAAACAGTATGTTTCACTTTGTGTTTCTATGTGGGTGGAAACTGTTGAAATCTTTATACTAAATTGATCTTCTGTATATAAAGAGAATTGAAAATGAATCTTGATGCAAATGGAAGGGGAGAGGGAGCGGGAGAGGGGAGGGTTGCGGGTGGGAGGGAAGTTATGGGAGGGGGAAGCCATTGTAATCCATAAGCTGTACACTGGAAATTTATATTCATTAAATAAAAGTTAAAAAAAATAAAATAAAAAAAATTTAAAAAAAATTAAAAAAAAAAGAAAATAAGTAAGTGGTGGTTGGTTTATATTAGTTGAAATACAGTCCCAAATATAAAAGAAAGTCGTATTTAAGTGATTTTTCATTGCCTTTTTCTTTAAGATTTAGTATTTTATCTGTTTTAAAGGCAGAGTTGCAGAACATTGCCTTTTTCAAAGGAAACAATTTAATACTTTTTCTTATATTGGCATGCTAAAAATGAAAGATTATTAATTGGAACAATTATACACATGTGCATGCATGTGAGGATACTGAAAAAACATTGTGGATAAATTGAATTACAAGATATTTTATTTTGGTACAAAACATATTTGAAATCCACACTTGGACTTTTCAAAATGAGTACTTCCCATGAACTTTTTGAACCTCTCATGTGAATAACTTAAAAAAAAAATCTTTTGCATCAAATAAATGGATCCTTAAATTCTATTTCCACAAACATTGTGAAGCCCTTCCCCCTTATGTGTGTGTTTGTGTGTGTATATGCACATGTTGTGGTTTGGATCTTAGTTTAGATGTTGAACATCCCCAAATACCCTTGGGTTAAAGATTTTCCCCATGGTGGTCCGATTTGGAGTTGGCATAAACTTGGGAACTTTAGGTGGTAAGATTTAATAGGAGGTCCTCAGTTCATTATGGATATGTCCTTGTAAGAGAAGTTTCCTGAAAGGCTTGTTATAAAAGTCTGAATTTTGAACCATTTGTGTCCTGGTTTGCCATGTGATACTTTCTCTGTGTTCACTCCATGATCTGCCATGGGTCCCTCATTAGAGCAAAAGCCTGTAGCATGCAGTTTTGACTCTGACCCTCCATTATTATGAGCTAAATAAACCACTCTTTCCTTCATAAGTAGATTGCTTCAGGTATTTCATTATAGTGACAAAAAAATGACTAATATAATACATATAGTCAATATCCATATCTATTAACCTGGTCCCAAACAGAAAAGTTAAGTGCATCAGGCTATACAAATATCAAGGATAATAAGACTTAAAGTGATATGTTAATATATCTAGAACTACTGTCCCTTTCTGGGGGAAACAAATTTAGACACTCTGGGTACAGTTGTCGGACTATAAGAATGCTGCATAACGGGGACAGTGTTTAAATGAATTGAAGTAAAAAGGCTGATCTGAGGAATGAGGCACCTCTGGAAAACAACTAATGCCCTGTTTAAATAATTTATATGTGAGAAAAAATTTGATTTTTAAAGTGATATTTGTTTATTTGAAAGGCAGAGTTGGGCCAGCACCGTGGCTCAATAGGCTAATTCTCTACCTACGGCACCGGCACACCGGGTTCTAGTCCCAGTCAGGGCGCCAGATTCTGTCCAGCTAAGGCAGAGTAGTCCTGCACATGATGCATCAGAAGAAAGAATCATTTGAAAGAAAATCTCTCCATACCTCTAAGGCTAGCTCTATCTATGGGACCAGCACCATATTCACCCCTGCCTGATGACATCACTATCATCACCCATATGGAACCAACCAAAAGGTCACTGGCTAGCTTAGGACCTACCAGGCATGCATGTTTTAAGCAGGAGGGATGTTGGAAATTGGAGTGTCCATGTGGCCTCCAGACTGGGAGGGTTCTGGGCAAACCTAGTTCCTTTCAGCTTCCTCAAGAGACTGAGAAGATTGATAAGACCAGGGATCTCCCCTGTTGGATCCTCATAGTAGAGTCCAAATATCCCCTGAGTATCCCTTGATTACCCTAGAGATAGTAGGGAGGGAAATAGAGTTTTTGCTCAACACTGGAGCCATACACTCTGCATTGACTATTCAAAGGGTCTCTCTTTCAAGAGGACTGAAATATTAAAGGAGTGTCAGGGAAGGAAGATATAAAGTAATTTTTTCATCCTTTGGACTATGAAGTATGCTATAAATTTTTGACTCATTTCTTTAAGTCCTCAAGTATGCTATCCCACTCTTGGGAAGAGACCTGCTAACTAAACTGGGTGTTTCTGTGTATTTCTGTCAAAACTGAATAGAAATGAAAGTCCCAAAGAACCAGGAGGAAGAATTTTTGGCCCTTCTCCATAAGATACCTAAGGATCCTAAAACAATTCCAGAAAACGTTTTAGCCCAGGATAATGTAGAATTATGAACCCACAGTCAGGTTTGATGGGCTGACAATACTCGACCTGTAAAAACTGTACAAAAGGGGCCGATGCTGTGGCATAGCGGGTAAAGCAGCCACCTGCAGTGCCAGAATCCCATATAAGCCCCGGTTCGAATCCCGGCTGCTCCACTTCTCATCCAGCTCTCTGCTATGGCCTGGGAAAGCAGTAGAAAATGTCCTTTGCCACTGCACCCACATCGGATACCTGGAAGAAGTTCCTGGCTCCTGGCTTCGGATCGGAGCAGCTCCAGCCTTTGTGGCCAATTGGGGAGTGAACAGGCAGATGGAAGACCTCTCTCTCCGTCTCTCCCTCTCTCTATCTGTAACTCTACCTCTTGATTAAATGAATAAAATCTGTAAAAGAAAAAAAAATGAATTCCTGGGGGTGATTGGCTTATGCTGTGTTTGAGTACCCAATTTGCGGCTAATAGCAAAACCCCTCTACAGCATGCTAAAAAGTGAGGAAACTGACCCCTTTGGATGGGATAGGCAATAAAATAAGACATTTAAAAGCTAAAGCAGCTTCTGTTGAGTGCACTACTTTAGAACTGCTTGATCTAGAAACATCTTTCATGTGTCCATACATGGATAACAGGGAACTGCAGTGGGGATCCTAATCCAAATGTTGAGATCATTAGAATGAGTGATGGGTTATTTTCCTCAACAATTAGGTAGAGTGTCCCAGGGATGGCCACAGTACCTGTGTACAGTTGCAGCCATCTGTTTGCTGAGTAGAGAAGTAGAAAAGTTAATTTGACTGATGGTCCTCTTCCCCACTTAATGCTGTATAATTGTTCAAACCTGGTAAATGCCACTCTTAGGATCATTGGTTACTATCCTCACTCTGTCTTTTATGACCTTGTCTAAATATGATCAGAGTCGGTAAACTTGGAAGGCTTCCATAGCCTTGGCAACTCATGACGACAGCCTAGGATGGTTACTGGCGCCATAAACTAGAGTGTCAATTTGTTGGGTCAACAACAGGAGCCACTGTGCACTTGCTCCTCATGTGGGATCTCTGTCCTTAATGTGCTGTACATTGTGATTTATTGCTATAACTAGTACTCAAACAGTATGTTTCACTTTGTGTTGCTATGTGGGTGGAAACTGTTGAAATCTTTATACTAAATTGATCTTCTGTATATAAAGAGAATTGAAAATGAATCTTGATGCAAATGGAAGGGGAGAGGGAGCGGGAGAGGGGAGGGTTGCGGGTGGGAGGGAAGTTATGGGAGGGGGAAGCCATTGTAATCCATAAGCTGTACACTGGAAATTTATATTCATTAAATAAAAGTTTAAAAAAAATAAAAAAAAAAGTTAATTTGGGATAACCCCTAATTGTCAGGTGACAAATGTTTGGGAAACAAAAGTGCACCATTGGTTGGTTGGTGGCCAGTTGCTGAAGTATCCAAATATCTCTCTAAAACATTGTGAGACTGAATCCTGTCACACTGCTGCCAGTGTCTCAGTCCCTTTATACATGATTGGTCTGAAGTGATAGACCTGCTATACTCAAGTAGGAAAGATCTTGCAAGGGAACCTCTGCCTTATGCTGAAGTAGTAGGATTTGTAGATGTAGCAGCTTTTATGACAAATGCTCAGTGGGGGACAGGGCATGCAACTGTGCCTTTACTTGGCACTGTTGAAGGTAAGAGTCTCTCCCTGCAGGGAAGTCTGCACAAAAAGCAGAAACAGTAATAGAGCTGGGAATGGGAAGATTTGAATGGTCTCTGCTGACTCCAAGCGTGCCTTCTCAGAGATGATGCCCATGCTGCCATCTGAAAAGCAAATAAATTAAATACGAGAAAGAAATGCTTAGGTTCCTACAAGATGTACAAAAACCCAAGTAAATAGCTGTTGTGCATTGCTGAGGACATCAAAAGGGAGATTCTGAAGAGGAACAGCCTAGCCAAAGCTGTTGCAATGTAGGTAGCTGTGAAAGGTGAGACCCTCCAGTGACTTCTGATGACTTCCTTGCCCTTTTATAAGTTTGAGCCTAATTTAAAATTTTACCTTACATGAGTGAACATCTTTTCATTTGGTTATTGTTCATAGTGCTTGCCTATTTTCTTGCTGGACTATGGTCTTTTTACTGCTCTGTTGCTGCTGTTTTTGAACTCTCTATTTGGTAGGGGCATTAAGCCTATGAGTAAAGTGTATGTTAAAAGTATGTTATATGAAAAAACAAATAAAAGAGAAAATAATTTGAGACTAAGTACTCTTAGGAATACTCACACAAAGCCCAGTGTAAAAATTTTCAAGGAATCACTGTCTCAGGGATTTGGATAATAGACAAAGGAGGAACTGTATAGATACACTAGAACCTAGGCTAGGCAATTATTGAATATACCCATGATTCCACCCATTACAGTAAGATACCATAAATAACTCACTACTTGAGGTAATCAAAACCCTAGAGATTAAAGAATTGGTAGATAAAATTAAATAAGATAGCACAACAGTACAATATTTTTGAAAAAAAATTAATTATTTATTTGAATGTCAGAGTCAGAGAGAAAGAGAGAGAGAGATCTTTCATCTGCTGCTTCACTCCTCAGATGGGCACAATGGCCAGGGCAGAGCCAGGCTGAAGCCAGGAGCTAGCAGCTTCATCCTGGTCTCCTAGGTGCGTGAGAGGGGCTCAAGACCTTGGGCCATCTTCTGCTGCTTTTCCCAGGCCTTTTAGCAGGGAGCTGGATTGGAAGTGGCGCAGCCAAGACTCAAAGCAGAACCCATATGGGATGCTGGTGTGGCAGATGGCAGCTTTATCCACTATACCACAAAGCAGTCCTCAAAAACAATGCAATTCTTGTCTTAAAAATAATGTGCAGACCAGGCCTTTCACATTCCTGCTAGCCAAGGCAGTGCAGATAAGGAGTGCATGGCTCAGAAAACATTGGCAGATCAACTTCACAATTATACCTACAGCCCCAACCCTAAAGTTATTTAAATATATCCTAATGTTTGCAGCCACTTTCACTGGGTGGGTCAAAATCATCCATTGATAAACTGAAAAGTCAGGAGAAAACATGAAAAATAAGTTAACAGCAATTATCCCAAGACTTGGTCTGCTTGGGATTATACAAAGTTATATTTTGTTGGCTTTGGTTCAAAAAGTGGTGGCTGAACTGTTCTAGATTTTAAGGGTAAGCTAAAGATTACTTGCTGCTTATAGACCTCATTCAACTGGAAAGATGAAAAGAAACAATTGTATCCTAAAGGTAACCTTAGCTAAACTTTGCCAGGAGATCCTTAAAAATTGGTTAAATCTGTTACCTGTTGACTTAACCTGTGTTAGAGTAGCCCTAATAAGTAATTTAGGCCTTAGACCATTTGAGTTACTGCTTAGGATGCCTAATGGTCTCTCGACCTATCCAGATGTGAAAACTGAGTTAGCAGTAAAACATAAAATACCATTAGGGCAGGTAACTGCTCTCAACTGATAATCAAATATAAACCCATGCAGGTAAATTTCCACCCATATGAAGCAGGTGACTCAGTCTACTTAAAGACTTGGAAATCAGGCTTTCCCCAGAATCAGCTAAATCCTATCTAGATGTGAACCTACTTGGTTCTGCTAACCATTTGTTGTTCTCTTAAATTAAAGGACTTGATTCCTTTAATTCACCATACAACTGGAAAGATCTCCTGAGTCTACCCTGAACCCTTCTAATGTACACCCTTCTGAGTTGGTTTCAGACCTAAAATCATTCTTCACAAGAAGTCAACATTGATAAGCATACATCTAAATTCCTTTTCATGTGTCTGGGAGCCTCTGTGGGCTACTCCTGGGGATCCAAGGCTTACCCTAGTCTGGTAGCATTAGAGCATTACTCCTTCTTTAACCTGGAAGAATGAAGACTGAACTGTCATTAGGGAAAATTTTGTAAGCAATAGTGTAACATTTAAGCAAGAGATGGGGTCACAGGAACAGGTACTGGGAATTAGAAGCAGTTTATGGCTAGAGCTTCTTTCATAGGATGTAACAGGAGAACTTATCTTCCAACATTATAATATGAAGAAGCCAGACCACCTATCAACGAAGGAAACCTGCAGAAACCAATTCTCCTCAAGTTTTAAACATATGGTATACGAAGATGTATATTGATTGAGCAAGAAGGCTCTCCTGCTATGGCTTTTCTATATGCTGGATGTGCCCCTATCCCTTGCTATACAAGCCCAGAAAACTGCATCTCAGTGAGGCAGTTTCTTTAGGAAAGTCGGCCTTCCCACGGTTTCCTTTTCTTGTCACAGATAAATAAACTTTCCTCAGAGTAACTCCTCTGGAGGCTGATTTCTGTTTTTGTTAATGCCCCAAGAGAACGTATCCCTTGTGTCTGCTAACAATAGCTATTGCCATCAGGTTTCCAAAGTCACTACTCTAAAATGCCCTTTAGCCAGCAAAATAGGAAAGTTGTTTTTGTTTCAAATTCTTACCAATACTAATCATTTTGTCATGTTACCAATTAAATAGCTAGAGTGGTACGTCATTGTGGCTATTATTTGTGTCTACTAATAGCCAGTTAAATTGCTCATGTTTTAATATTTACTAGCTATTTAGTACTCTCTCTCTCTCTCTCTCTCTCTCTATATATATATATATATATATATATGACAGGCAGAGTTAGACAGTGAGAGAGAGAGATAAAGAGAAAGGTCTTCCTTCCGTTGGTTTGGTTCACCCCAAAAATGGCTGCCATGGCTGGTGCGCTGCGCCAATCTGAAGCCAGGAGCCAGGTGCTTTCTCCTGGTCTCCCATGAGGGTGCAGGGCCCAAGCACTTGGGCCATCCTCCGCTGCCTTCCTGGGCCACAGCAGAGAGCATTTTTTCTTTATGGTTATTTCCTATTGTGTACTCACTCCATAATCATAAAAATATCCTCTATTGTCTTCTATGACTTATATTGCTTTGTCATTAACATTTAGAAATATATTTATCTGTTTATTTAAGGCTAAATTAAAAAAGTTGACTAACTCTAAACTTTAAACAAACTTTCTGGTATAGATATAAACTTTATATGCATTCTAATATATTTTATTTTTTATATGTGTTAATTTACTTTTATTCACTATTAGATATGGTTTTCTAATATTTTGTCTAGTGCTTTTACATCAAGGTTCATGTCACAATTTGTGAATACTTTTCCTTGTAATACACCTATGAGATCATGATACTAAGATTGTTTTGGCTTCACTTAATGAGTTGGAAAGCATTACTTCCTTTTCTCTAAGAGAAGTGAATTTAAGATTGATATTATTTCTTAAAATGCCTCAAAGGAAAGACTGGCTATGATGTTAGGATGTTAGGATCACATTTGTTGTCATCCTTGTTGCTGTTTTTGTTCTGGGGCACAGGACTCCCAAGTTCCAGCTGTCTTGGTAGTTCTATGATGCTTTCATCAGATGTACTTTGCATTTTATTCTGCATTTATCCTTCTTGGTAAAAGATTGGTGTGGTAAAAGTTAATCTGTTATAGAAAAGAAGTGAGATTACAGCACATACTCAAAATTGTACATTACATTAATGAACAATCTCTTCAAAAGAATGAAAATCATTTCCCCTAGGACCAAGCAACAAAAATCAAAAATTTTCAGATCATTCATATGATCTCATTTATAGGCTCAATTTCATTCCCAGCTCTACCCACACAATAAAAGTGTTAAAATAACAACACAGAGAGATTGTTTGTGTGCTGAATCAGGCAACAATGGAATCTGTCAGACACTAATAATTAAACAATACGAGAAATAAACAGTTTAAATAAGGAAGGAGTGTAAATAGCAGCTTCATAATAACCACTGTGATCTACCAAAGAAACAAAACCAAAAGCCAAACAACTTTCCTAAACTTTGATCCACACTGCAACAAATCTTTCACCCAGGTCATCGCATTCATTTGCTAGTTCAAGGTTGTAGTAAAGGTGTAAAGCCTTAAAAGTAGTTATAGCTCCTTTTCTTTTGGGGCTAAGATATTCCTGGATTTAAATCCCAGTTGTACCTTTAAAATCTGGAAATGCCAGTTGGCTTTTATTCATGTTTCATTATGTATAAATGGGCTAGTCTCCTACAGTGCATTTCCACATAGTTGCTAGAATGATTTTATGCATCATACTCAGACCATGACACTCCTTATTTGTGAAATCTTCTGCTGGGCTCTATCACCTTTGCATCAGAATACAATTCATTTTGCCAAGGAATGTCCTACCTTAGTCAAAAAACCTGTCCTTCATCCTGGCGCTGGACTGCCGGTAGATTTTGATCATTCCCATGGCCTCCACCTTCTCCTGGGCTGATGGTCCCATTGGGAACAGTCTTCCAGACATTCACAGGAAGGCTTCCGTCTCCTCGTCATTCAAGTGCTCGAGTGTCCCCCCAGAATTGCCTGCCCCTCACAACCCCACTCCAGCATGACACTCTATTGACTTGTATTTATAAAATGTATTGCTCTTTCAAATCACCTTATTTATTTTTCATTTTTGTTTTCTTCTTCTCCATCCACTGACTAGCAGCCTCACTAAAACTTTTCTGTTTTCTTCTCTATTAAATCCCCAGTAACTGGAATGGCATTTACTATAGTACCAAGAAGACAGTTGGTGAGTGAATGTATGGATAATGTTTCTTAAAAACTAAAAAAAAAAGTAGCCAGCGCCGCGGCTCACTAGGCTAATCCTCTGCCTTGCGGCGCCGGCACACTGGGTTCTAGTCCCGGTCGGGGCACCGATCCTGTCCCGGTTGCCCCTCTTCCAGGCCAGCTCTCTGCTGTGGCCAGGGAGTGCAGTGGAGGATGGCCCAAGTGCTTGGGCCCTGCACCCCATGGGAGACCAGGAGAAGTACCTGACTCCTGCCATCGGATCAGCGTGGTGCGCCGGCCGCAGCGTGCCAACCGCAGTGGCCATTGAGGGTGAACCAACGGCAAAAGGAAGACCTTTCTCTCTGTCTCTCTCTCTCTCACTGTCCACTCTGCCTGTCAAAAAAAAAAAAAAAAAAAAAACAACTAAAAAAAAAGCAAGGCATGTGACTGGCTAAATATCAAGCACTTAGTTAAAAATAGTTTTCTTTCCTAACCTAAATCCCCCTCCTCCAGACTGGTGCTAGGTGCAGAATATCAGTTGTACCTAATGCTTTCTTTCTTTGTTGAAGACAGATGTCAGTCTACTTACTTGAGCTTGTTTTTGAGGATGTTCCAGGGAAGCTTATCTTGTAACATTGAACTCTGAGGAGGGCAAAGTTTTCATTTCATTTTATTTTTTTTTAAATTATTAATATAAAGGTAACAGGTTTCATGTATTTTAAAACATTTATTTTATTTGAAAGGTACAGTTACAGAGAAAGAAAGAGAGACAGATGAAAGAGAGGATTTCATGTATTTCATAGATACAATTCTAAGAAGATAATCATACCTGCCTCCCTTCCTCTCTCTTTCAAACTGCCCTCCTTCTTTCCTTTCTCTATTGTCCTTTAATATTTTAATAGCATATTTTTGTATCTTATATATACAGCTAAAGAGTATAATGATACTTCCCAGCATACCTTCCCTCCATTACTCCCATCCACCCTCCTCCTTCTTTTCTCATTTTCCTTTTAATTTTTACAGTGACATACTTTCCATTTTCTTTATAATCAGAAGCTTAACTTTCCAACAAATAAAGATCAGGGGCCAGCGCTGTGGCACAGCAGGTTAATGCCCTGGCCTGAAGCACCGGCATCCCATATGGGTGCTCCTCTTCTGATTCAGCTCTCTGCTATGCCTGGTAAAGCAGTAGAAAATGGCCCAAATCCTTGGGCCCCTCCACCCACGTGGGAGACCCAGAGGAGGCTCCTGGCTCTTGGCTTCAGATTGGCACAGCTCTAGCTGTTGCGGCCATCTGGGGAGTGAACCAGCAGATGGAAGACCTCTCTCTCTGTCTCTACCACTCTCTGTAACTCTAAAAAGGACTGTTTTTCAAGAGTATAGACAAGGGCTATACACAATAATGTCAATTTTGCTCATAAACATTATATTTTTGTACTCTGTACATTAATTACCACAAATTAAGGAAAATAGGTGATATTTGTCCTTTGGTACTGGTTTATTTCACTAATCATAATTGTCTCCAATTGTATCCACTTTGTTGTGGAAGATAGGACTTCATTCTTTTTTACAGTTGGGCAATATTCCACCATGTATACAATTTCTTTGTCTAGTCATCTAGTCATTCACGAACGTCTGGATTGATTCCATGTCTTAGATATTGTGAGTTGGGCTGCTATAAGCATGTCTAAAGATGTATGATGCTTGTGCAGGAAGAGCTCTCTTACTCTCTGTATCCTATATATTGGATGCTCCCCTAATCTTTGCTTTAGACAATATGCCAATGTGCCTCCTGCAGAGGCAGTTTCTGTGGAGAACGCTACCATCCCATATTCTCCTTTACTTGACAGAAATACAGTTTCTCTTGAGCAACTGCCACCAAGGTAATGGACTCCTTTTGTCTGCTAATATTATTTCAAACATGTCTTGCCTGGGTATACCATTGTTTTAATCAATCTCAGTAACTTGATCAGACTCTTGTTGATGAATCCTGATGGAAGGACTGAGGGTGGCCTATTTCCACGCAGGCTGGTGAATGGAACTCAGTCATCCATGGGGAATAATCAGACATAGCCTGCCAGTTACTTTCTTAGGGAATTGCATCAACCCCATAGCCTCCAGTTAGTCTGTTGCAGTAATTGCTGTGATGGATACTAACTTGTAAGACAAGTAGGGGCAGTGAGTCTGATTCTTCACTCATAGCGGAAGTTAGAGGAGCATTTTGGGAGCTTGGGATATCCGTGAATGTCAATAATAGTTATACTAAACTATTGAGGCTGAGTGTGTGTGTGTATGCGCATGTGTGTGTGCTGTTCAATGATGGGAAGAACAATCTGTAGCAATTAAGAATGAAAACTACATATGGTTCCCAAATTGAGGTATTGCACCCAGAGCAGTGAAAAGTGTCAGGGATTCAGATGCAAGTTATTGTAACCCACTTAGGCTTTGGAGGACAGCTGTAGGACCAACCAGTTATTTAGCAATGCGACTTTAAACATGTTTCAATGAAATAAAAGATGATGTATGTGAAGCACTTAGCATTTTTCAGTCATATAATTGTCACTCACTACAGAGGAACAGTGATTTCTCAGATCAATTCTACTTCTTTAAATCATACATAGAAAAGTTCACAAATGAGACATTTTTGAAACTAAATATCTTTTGCCTTTCTTTATAAAATTGTTGGGTATTTCCTATCTGTTTATTGCTAATAAGCCTAGTTGCATTATCAGAGACAGGAGCAGGTGGCTAAGACTCAATAGAAGAATGTTGATTTTCTATAGTGAGTTATTGGTTTCCTGTGCTTCCCATGGGCAGCTGATCCACTCTTTAACTCCCACATTTAATGACACTAGCAGAATTGAGTGGAGCACAAATATAGACTAGAAACCCACTGAGCAGTAGTCATGCTTTGCCTTCATTCACACGTTTAGCCCTCCACATGATAAAATCTTATTTAGGAGGAATGGATTTTTTCATTTTCATTAAAACCCAATGGTAATATGTGCAATGATTTTGAATATATTGAGTTCTTTTTTTTTTTTTGACAGGCAGAGTGGACAGTGAGAGAGAGAGAGACAGAGAGAAAGGTCTTCCTTTTGCCGTTGGTTCACCCTCAATGGCCACCGCGGTTGGCACGCTGCGGCCGGCGCACCACGCTGATCCGATGGCAGGAGTCAGGTACTTCCCCTGGTCTCCCATGGGGTGCAGGGCCCAAGCACTTGGGCCATCCTCCACTGCACTCCCTGGCCACAGCAGAGAGCTGGCCTGGAAGAGGAGCAACCGGGACAGAATCCAGCGCCCCGACCAGGACTAGAACCCAGTGTGCCGGCACCGCTAGGCGGAGGATTAGCCTATTGAGCCATGGCGCCGGCCCAACATTGAGTTCTACATAGCATATAGTCATTCAGAATCTCTGTGTATGCTTATAACTCATGCTTATTTCTACCTGAATATTTATATGTATATATGTACATGCTTATAAAGATGGTATCCTTTTATAATATGTATAAGTTTTGTATATGCAAACGTAGATGTGTATCAATGTATCTTTATGTGAATGTGTCTCATGTGTTTATGAGTAGGATTGTGTTTGTATTTCAAGTAATTGTGTTCAAATATATCTCAACATATCTCTAAATAGTAATATAGAATAAAGCTTTCTGAAAATTCTTATGATGTACAAAAAATGGGAATTGGAATTGGTTTCTTCCACTTCTATGATCCGTAGGTTTATTATATGATGCTTAAACTTTTTGATATGTGTAAGTGTAAAATAGATTCCTTTAAAGTCACAATAAGGTTATGTATTAAAACACTGCACCTGGAACATATTAGGCATTCAATAAATAATATTTCTTTTTTTCCTTTTCTTCACCTGTTTACTTCCATTTCCCTTCCTTTAGAAAAACTTGTAAAAGGTATCATTGACATCTAAATTGTATATATTCATAGAGCATGGTAATTGCCTATTAGGACAACATATCTTTTAAGAACACTAATGGATTTTTGGAACCCTGAAAATAAACAGTAAAATTGAAGAAAGTCATTAACTACCTTTCAATTTTGTTATGAGAATCAAACTCTTGTTCATCTAGGGACTCTGAAACACAGAAACCAAATGGGATAAATATGTAAACAATAAATTTAGAGAAATGTTTGCTAAAGAAAATGGGAAGAGTGCTGGGAATTCATGGAGAACTAACAGCCATGATGCAAAGTCGATTCTGATTGAAGGAGAAAGGAAAGTAGTGAAAGGAGGAAGCGGGTAGTCAGGAGGGAGGAAGAGAGTGAGGGATAAAGGAAGAAAGAGAGAAAATAGGTTGAAGGTGAAGAAAGCAAGCTAGTGGAATAGAAGCAACATAGACCAGGTGCAGTTCCAACACCGCCATTGGAGTGTTCTTTGGCCAAAACCACCATCAAAGGAATCTTACGTCTCCCAGGGATGAGAAAAACAGCCTGGATTTAAATGCAGTAAAGCATTTCAAGGACAGAAGCTGGCACCTGGTAGTAGAGGATGTGAGAAACATGTTCTCTGGGTGAGAAGGATGCAGAGGAAGTACATTTATCATGATAGCAGCCTTGATACACACTGTCCAAGTCTTCCACTCCCAAACTCCTCCTTTAACTGACAGCATAGTATCATTAAGCACATGTGGGCTTAGTAATCCGTGTAACCATATGATAATGTAGAGAGTGGTTACTAAAGTGCTTAAAGAGGAATCCTAAATATAAGGAACTTTATCCATGAAGTACAGTAGGATTTAAAAGAATATAGAACAGATTTGGGTATAAAAGCAGGGAGTTTTTGGAACTACAGAAAGTGAAATTAGCTCACTGTTTGACTATGTGACTCTGGGAAAGCGACAACCTGCTTGAATTTCTCATATTTATAGATTGGGCATCATTATACACACTTCAATAGAATTTTTGCAGAATTAGGGTTAAATACCAAGAAATTAGCATTTATTGACATTTTAGTCTATGCCAGATACCATCTGATTTACATTATAGTAACTTGTCACATCCTCCTAGAAAACATGCAATGGTATATATTTTTTTACTATTATTTGCAACCATTTTCATTTTCATGGTTTTAACACATTTCATAGATAAGGAAATTGAGATACAGAAGGGTTGAGTATCTCATTGATCCTAGGTTTTGCAAACCTCAGAGCCAGGATTAAAATCAGGCAGCTCTTGCAGGGTTCTTTTCCAAACCCCTGCTCCAAACTCTCTAGCTTCTCAAATGCTGTTGGCTCCCTGCATCTGCAGACACCATAACTGCAAATCCAATCAAGGACAGATTGAAAATAGTTTGCTAAAAAATTTTCAGAAATTTCCCTAAAAGCGAAATTTAGATTTGCTGTGTGCCAAGCATTACATCAAAACCACTAAAATAAAGTGACAGGTTGGCACATTCTGCTCTGTAGCCTCCTGCCATTTTACAGTTCCTTGGTCTCCCTCCAGTACCCATTCGAATAGTATTTGTCTGGTGTCTCCTTCTTGTGCTATGTGGTTAGGCCTAGGATGCATCTGTACTGAACATGTGGACATTTCTCATGTCATCATTCCCTAAAATATATAGTATACCAACTATTTACATAGAATGTGCATTGTATTAGGTGTTATAGGTAATCTAGAGATGATTTAAAGCTTTAGGATGCTGTGCATAGGTTACATGCCAATAGTGTGCGTTTTGTCTAAGGGCCATGTTCATCTCTGGAATTTGGTGACTGCAGGGTTCCTGGACCTGTGGATGCTGAGGGGTGACTGCATATCTAGTCAGAGGAAATGTCTTGGTTTAAGCATCACTGCATGCTTTTGATTTTAAGGTAAGAGGGAAAGGATGTAATGGGAGTCTCCAGAGGAGGAGAGAGCTTTGAAAGCACAAGTCATGTTTCCCCAAGAATCTGTTTGGAACCTTAAATTATTACAATATAATGTCCTGTATCTTCAGTCACTCCAAAGGTTATAACCATTATCAGAAGACCAAGGATTACTCTATTATGCAGATATAGTCTTGAAATTATGTCAGCATTTCTGACATTGGCATCATCTGATTAAAACATCTTTAGGATTACTATCTAATGCAGATATTTCAGGTATCTCTGGGGAATAATTATCTGGGCAGCTGAGACCCCTTCAAGATCCTTTCACATGCACCATGCAGGCAGTTTCCTACTCAGAGGATATGTCTGAACTCCCCTCCTGGACAAGTGGAAATGTAGTGCTTTAAATTTTTTTTTAAGATTTATTTTTATTTATTTGAAAGAATTACATAGAGAAGTAGAGACAGAGAGAGGTCTTCCATCTACTGGTTCACTCCAAAATGGCCACAACAGCCAAAGCCGAGCTGACCCAAAGCCAGGAGCCAAGAGCTTCTTCCAGGTCACCCACGTGTGTACAGGGGCACAAAGACATGGGCTATCTTCTCCTGTTTTCCCAGGCCATAGCAGAGAATTGGATTGGAAGAGGAGCAGCCGGGACTAGAACCGGCGCCCATAGGGTTGCTGGTGCTTCAGGCTTTAACCTTCTGTGCCACAGCAGCAGCCCCTGTGGTGCTTTAAGTTTAAATAGGGGTTCCAGGAGCTGCCACAATGAAAGAAGAAATGAAGCAGAGTCTTCAGCTCCTGACTGTAGAACTCGGACATTTCTTAAATTCCTGGAAATTTCCATCACCTAAATGTCAGAAAAAGATGAAAGGTTCCAAGGAGATTCCAATATTATGGACTGGCTCCAAGATGGAGACCTATTACCAATGCCTCTAGATAGCCCCATGAGAGTATAATGAGCATGGGATGTGGCTGAGGGCTGAGCACTCAGTTGACCCCTCCCACCACAGGCTTCTCCTCAGGGCCAACATTCCATGTTTATTGCACACACTTAGAAGAGTTGTGCTTCTGTTTCTGTCCCTTTGCAGCCATGGCAGTGAGAAGTCACCGAGACAGGAGAGTCACCTCTGAGCTCTCCCAGTCAGTGCCGGGTGGCTTCTTTGGAGAGTTATTTGTCTCATGATGCTTCCTGTTGCCTAGGGAGATGTCAGTCTATTAAAGGAAGGGAAAAAGAATTAACAACACCTTCTTATTTTGAGAGTGTAATAACCTGTCCAATAAATCCACCCAAGTCCTGTTGTGAATCTTTAGCATATGTGGGAAGCAACTGCTGTTATTGGTGCTGCATTGATAATAGGCCACTTTATTAGCTGATGCGGATGTCACAAAAAACCTCTCTAGCTAGAAGTGAGGCTAATTCTGTAAAACCATTTGGATGGATGCATAGAGGCCCTGAGCCAAGGAACTGATTTTGAAAGCATAGTGGTCATCCAGAGGAGGTAAATACAGTTCTAAGCAATGGCCTTGAAATGCGCCATGCTAAAAAGAAGTAACTCTTAAGGGTCTATGAAAGAAACTGTATGCATACGAGACAATGTTTCCCAACTGAACTGCAAAGAGCTGGCATTTTGTAGGACTTTTGTGAAAACAACAACAAATTGTTCCAAAGTCAAAGAATTTAGGGATCTATATTGAGCATATTTAAAACATTTACTGTAAATTTTCTGAGCCTCATGACAAAGCTCTGAGTAATATATGATAGGCAATGTTCCCTAAATGTATTTCCTCATGGACTACCCTTCTAAGTAACATGTACTGGCTTGTGTGCTATTTAGAAAGCTATTCAAGATATGTTTTTCTATACGATATCAACTAATGATAATTTTAAACTATTGTGTTTATGAGTTTGAAAGGAAAAAACAATCAGCAATAATTTTTATCATATATAATTTTCCAATATCTAAATCAGACCCCTGGTAAGTCTGATGCTTGGTAAACAAAGCTACCCATTTGTGGCATACTGATGATTTTATTTAAAAGCAAAAATGTTGCTTAATTATCCAGGAACATCTACCAGGCCAACTGAGCTGCATGAGTGCTCTCTTGTTACTGGGATTTTTTCTTTCATATTATCCCAAGCATTTGGAGTTGCCTCCACAGTTGTCTTTCTGTAAGTGCCTTTCCTGAATAAAAGCAAAAAATTTTAATTATAAGAAAGTAAGAGAAAGGCAGGGAAAGGGAGACAGCCTGACCATCTGGATATGTTGGTCTACGTGATTACTCATAAGACAACCCAAATAAGCAGATGCCAGGGATGGTAATTAAACCTTTCTTCTGTTCTCACTTGAATGTAAACTTGTGTTTCGTCTGATGACAAGGATCTGTGTCACACATTCAAGGGTAATCACAAAATGGGTAAATAATAACCCTGTTAATCATCAGAGAGCAGGGACATTTCTGGCAGCAGCACTTTCTCAAGGTGATCACGTTTGCTTTGCACACAGAGCCAACTCATCTTATGAAACACTTGTCAGACCTCAAACAGTGCATGCACTTGCCTGCTCTCCCAGGCATCCAGCAATTAGCTAGCACGTCCCTTTAGTCTCAGGAAAATTTTTTGTCTCTTCAGATAGTTCTTTGTCCTAAGAGATAAAGTAATATCTACTTTTTTTTTTTTTTTAACTTTTATTTAATGAATATAAATTTCCAGTATACAGCTTATGGATTACAATGGCTTCCCCTTCCCATAACTTCCCTCCTACCCGCAACCCTCCCCTCTCCCGCTCCCTCTCCCCTTCCATTCACATCAAGATTCATTTTCAATTCTATTTATATACAGAAGATCAATTTAGTATAAAATACTTCAACAGTTTGCACCCACATAGCAACACAAAGTGAAACATACTGTTTGAGTACTAGTTATAGCATTAAATCAAAATGTACAGTACATCAAGGACAGAGATCCCACATCAGGAGCAAGCGCACAGTGGCTCCTGTTGTTGACCCAACAAATTGACACTCTAGTTTATGGCGCCAGTAATCACCCTAGGCTGTCGTCATGAGTTGCCAAGGCTATGGAAGCCTTCCAAGTTCCCCGACTCTGATCATATTTAGACAAGGTCATAAAAGACAGGGTGAGAATAGTAACCAATGATCCTAAGAGTGGCCTTAACCAGGTCTGAACAATTATACAGCATTAAGTGGGGAAGAGGACCATCAGTACACACAGGTTGGGAGTAGAGCCATTGGTGGTAGAGTAGAGGTTATGATTACAAAGGAATGAGGCTCAAGTGCACTAGACAGGGTCTAGAACAAAGGACAGAGTCATTATTAGAGGAGCTAAGAAAGGTGCTGTCTAAGCTACAAGTAATTTTTCTGATTGAGAGGCAAATAGAACCTGATAGAAGGGGCTTGATAATAATCTGGTGGGCTTTAGGCCTTGTAAGTTAAGAGGCCCAGACCTATCTATCTCTTCACATGGGGTATATCCTAAGGGAGGTGTGAACCTCCTAGGGGAAGGCACTCTGTTGACTTTCATTACTTGGCTGGCCTGGGAGGAGAGCTGGCCAGGTAAAGGCAGGTGGCATCTCTAACAAGAAATTTACAGTTCTGCCTGCAATGTTGCTGACCCTACTTGACCATACCCTCAGCTGCAGTGGTCACTTTGGAAGTTGGGCTGAGTGAAGGGCTTTTCAGCTTGGAGCCAATAAGATCTGTGGCTCTGACCTGGGCATCCTTCGATTCCAGGGCAGGTCCATTTCCAGTGATCCAACTCTTGGCAGAGCTGCCAGGGCTCTTCACAAGCTGACTTCTGCTGAAGCCCAGGCTTACCACATTGAAAGCCACTGCAGTGGACTGGCCTGTTGGGTCTCCTTGAGGGCAGATCACTGCCCAGATCAGCCATTGATAGGCCTGCCACCCATTGCTTCTGATGCCTAGCTTTCTTTTCCTCCTGGTTTGTGTTAAAGCAGACCAGAGGATGCAAGTCAAGGGAGTGCCCGTGTCCCATCTTTAATCTTCGGTGGCCTGAACTACAAGTCTATAGTCACAGACATGTTCTGTAGTAGTTTTTCTAAGGTAGACAATGCCCATGAGGAAAATTATATTCTCACTTTAAAACTTTCTTTCCCTTTGGTCTGAAAGGGAGGTTTTTTTTTTTTTTCTACTTACTGTATACTTCGCTGATGGCGATGTGAATCTCGCTATGAGGTTATTAGTTAAGTTCTTATTTTGGCTATGCTATTACAGAAAAATGTCAGCCATCTCTTATAAGGTCTAAAGATTAAATTGTGCATCATGCTGAGTGAATTAAGCCAGTCCCAAAGAGAAAAATATCATTTGTTTTCCCTGATCGGTGACAACTGAGTGCCAAAGGGGAAACCTGTTAAGTGAAATGGACTATAAGCAACAATGAACTGATCAGCTCCTGTCCTGACTTTAGATGTACAATGTAATACTTTATCCTTTTTAGTATTTGTTGTTGTTGTTGTGGTTCTAGTACTATTGGTTGAACTCAGTAATTAACACACAATTATTCTTAGGTGTTTAAATTTTAACTGAAAAGTGATCCCTGTTAAATCTAAGAGTAGAAAAAGAGAGGGAGGAGATGAAGAGCTATGGGTTATTTAACTATGTGCTTATTTTCAAAGACTTGAATGATCACCTTGTAACAATGATCAGATTTGGTCTATGTTATGTCATGATTTTAAGGAATATTATTTCAACCAGATATTTTGGATTTTGATATTGGTCTATTATGCTATGTTATATGTGCGTACATATTGTATGTCCACAGGGGGAAATTTTATTAAGAGTTTTATTTTAAATGGCTTTTAGATAAGATTGTCCATAAATTTAAGCTGCTAAAATCAATCAAAGATACATTTTAATTTGTATGACCTGAATCTGTGTATCATATGTTTTAAACTTGTTGGTAGAAAGAAACTAAAAACATTTTATATGGTTGTGCTTAAGTTTACTGGTTAAACAAACTACACCATGTTAGATATTTAAGACGTGTTTTCAAATACATGATTCTTAAAATTTATAGAAGGCATTGGACCTTCCAGTAAATGTTTTATTAAGTTCTTATCTAAGGGTTGAAACGGTTTGCTAAGTATTCATGTAATATTGCTATTGTCAGCAAGTGATCTAGGACTTGTTCCCTCATTTCTTTATTCTAAGCCCAACTTGTTCTTTCACTTCTCTATTCTCTTCAAGGTAGGGAACTAATTCTATTATGAAGGAATCTGTGGGACGCACAATTTAATCTTTAGACCTTATAAGAGATGGCTGACATTTTTCTGTAAAGTAATATCTACTTTCAAAGGGGTGCTCCGTCAGTTCTCTTAGAGCTTTTGAAATTTCACAGGCTGTCCTTGCTAGCTAGACCGTGTCCTTTTCCTGAACAGATGAAATAGGAAAGTTGGTAAATTCGTGGTGGCCATAGAGTCTTTACTGAGTTGGTTATTTCTTGTTTTCCAAGAAAGGTATTTTGCAAGGAAGGGTTGGCTACCTGGCACAGAATTAGAGGACAACTTTTCAGAAGGCTCTGTGTATATAGTCATCTCCTGTTAATCCAGACCAACTGGCCACTCTGTAGGCAGTGCCCCTCCAATTGGGGTCTCTAAATAGGATTCTGGACAAAGAGAAAAAAGATGCCATAGTTACATGATGTTTGAGGCCACTTTTAAGTTATATGATGTTTGTAAAATATGTTTTCTGACTGTTCCTCAGTGGAGTTTAATTTATTTATTTACTTATGTAGAGAAAGACAAAGGGAAAGAGAGAAAGTATACCTCATCTGCTAATTCATTCCCCAAATGCCTATGATGACAGGGTCTGGGCCACACCAAAGGTAGGGGCTGGAAACCCAGTTCAGGTCTCCTATGTATGTAAAAGGTTGCCACCTACTTGAGCCATCCTCTGCTGCTTCTCAGAAAGCTGAAACTGGAAGTGGGGCAAGAACTTGAATCTTTGCACTCAGTATGGGATGCAGGCATCCAACTAGCATCTTAACTGCTAGGCCAAACATCTGCACCTCAGTGGAGTTCAAATATGATTTTCTTAACAACTATTTCTTCCTGACTTGCTATGTCTTTCAGATACATAAGCGAACAAAGACAAAAGCACACCCCCATCCCAGGCTCTATGAATAGGTACAGGTGGTTGCTATATAAATCACATTAGGAAATGTTTCATAGTTTTTGTAGTTATTCTTGTATATCAATCTGATTATATTGCTCCTTTTTTATGAATATCACATCATCCCTTTGAGCTGATACTATTATTATCCTCATTTTACACATTAGAAGATAAGGGAAATTGGAGACATTTTACCCTTGATAATACAGATAGTAGGTAAAAGAATTTGTATTTAAATCTGATTTCAAATCCCAACCCTAAATTAATATGCTTGTTTCTAACCCTAAACTAGTCTCTCACCACCATCAATCAAACCTGTTATGTAGATAGTGTCATGCAAAAGTATTTGATGTTTCACCTTTGTAGGTTATTTCACGAATAAGTTGTCTTCTGTATCTGATGTACATTTGCCTTTAGAATGGTCTTGAAAGGACATGCATTCTCTTTAAGAATTCCACAAAAGAATTCAGGTAACTTTCCTGGATAGGGACGACTCACTATAGTAATTAAACTCACAGTGCATGGGGTTACATACAGCTGATCTTAGTCCTTGTGTATCCATCTTCACTAGTATATTAGTTTACTAGGGCTGTCCTAATAAAATATCACAAACTAGGTGGCTTAAACCGCTAACTTTATTTTCTCACAGCTCTGGAGGCTGGAAGTTTACAATCAAGGTGCCAGCAGGCTGGCCACCTGGCATCGCTGTCCTCAGCCTGCAGGTGCCTGTTTTCTCAAAAACTGTGTCATCTTGTGGTGTTTCCTCTGTGCATGCACAACTCTGCTGTCTCATCATGTGCCCAAATTTCCTCTCCTTAGAAGACACCAAACAGAGTGGATCTGGCCCACTTAAATGAATTCCTCTTAATTCAATTACCTGTTTAAAGGCCCTATGTCTAAATACAGTCCCATTCTGAAGTCCTGAGGGTTAGGACTTCAACATAGCAATTTTGTGAGCTTACAGCTCAGCCCATAGCAACTAGTGTTCCAATTACTTGATGTACCAAATGGAAGTAACCATAGAACTTAACATTTTAAAATATTTATTTATTTATTTGAATGTCAGAGAAACAGAGAGAGAAGGAGAGAGAAAGACGGAGAGAGAGAAAGAGAGGCATCTTCCATCCATTGGTTCACTCCCCAAATCCCCAAATGGCTGCAACAGCTTGTATTGGGCCAGGCAGAAGTCAGGAACCACAAGCTTCTAGATTTCCCATGTGGATACAGGGGCCCAAGCTCTTAGGCCATCTCTGCTGCTTTCCCATACTCATTAGCAGGTAGCTGGATGGGAAGTGGAGCAGCTGGTTCTCAAACTGGTGCCCATATGTGATGCTGATACTGCAGGTGGAGGCTAAACCTTCTACACAGTATCAGCCTCAGTACTTTCCTTTTTGAAGAACTAGCGTATAATGCATGTTATGAGGATTAAATGAGACTGCCATCTGCTTAAAATATTAAACAAATGAAACTGGGTGTTTTCTGTGCCTTTTGTTTAAAATCATGCTTCATTCTTATCTATCAAGTTTTAAATCAAACATAATCTAATAATTCCTTTTTGGCATTTCCTCTTAAAAATTATTTATTTATTTTAGAGGCAAAGTGACAGATTAAGAGAGATTTTCCATCTGCTGGTTCATTCTGCAAATGGTCACCACAACTGGGCTTGGACAGACTGAATTAGGAGCCAGAAACTTCAACCAGCTGGACTGGAAGTGGAGTTGCCAGGCAGCTTAACTTCCTACATCATAACACCCATTTTCATAGCACTTTCAAAACCAGAGTTCATTATTTGTAAGTTACCTCTGTCATTCCACTAGAATGTGGGCTCTATTAGAGAAGGAACTCTACCTGTCCATCTCACTCTCCAACCTGCCTTCCTTATGTGGAGTTGACCTGTGTACAGGTTCCTCTACAATATTTGTGAGATGAATATATGCAAATAATTTTTTAAAACTCAGTGACATTTAGCTTCTTTCCCATGGTTTTCATCAGAACTCTGAAACCTGTTTCTTTTGCTCATTCTACCATCCCTGTTGACTGTTTCTTGGCAGCAGTTGGGCTCCCTCACATTTATGTGATGGATGGAGTCTCTCCCCAGGAGGACTTCCTCATTACAACCCTAGGCAGGAACAGTACATCAGCTGGGCACCAGTTCTGCCTTAGGAGTTTTGGCACCATTCACTCAAGGCCTCCTCATCATTTCATCCTATTATTTTATATTGTATGAAATTAAATATATTTGGAAATAGTACTTCATTAAATCATTTCTTCCCTTAGCAAGAAATACTCTTTAGGTATTGTCTAACTTGATGTGTAGCTGAGGGGAAATTTTAATAGACAGAGGACATAGAAGGTATATAGATATGGGCACTAGGTGTAGGAATGTTATGGAAGAAACATGGAAAGACAGTAGGTAGCATAATGTGCTTTTCCACTTACCTTCTGAAAACTGAAGACTTCCTCTTAACTTTCTCATGGCCATTTCTAAAAAAAAAAAAAATTAATCAAAACACTTATTTATCTTTCTCCCCAACTAAATTTATTTGCCTGTAGTTCTTGGCTCAGAAAGGATACCACTCCCTGTGCAATGAATCAAATAGAAATCTGAGATATTTCTAAGATGATTTTTTTTTTCATATCTCCTCTAGCTAGTTGGTCGTGAAGTTATGCCATTTCAGCTTTTCTGACTACACAAATACTAATTTGGATAAGAATCTCTCATTTGGATGACCATATAAGAGATAGATTCCATTGCAAAGGCCTTTTTTCTTTCTTTCTTCTTTTTTTTTTTTTTTTAATTTGGCAGATAGAGTTAGACAGTGAGCAGTGAGAGAGAGACAGAGAGAAAGGTCTTCCTTCCGTTGGTTCAACCCCAAATGGCTGCTACAGCAGGAACTATGCCAATCCGAAGCCAGGAGCCAGGTGGTTCCTCCTGGTCTCCCATGCGGATGCAGGGCCCAAGCACTTGGGCCATCCTCCACTGTCTTCCTGGGCCACAGCAGAGAGCTGGAGTGGAAGAGGAGCAACCAGGACTAGAACCCGGCACCCATATGGAATGCTGGCGCTGCAGGCAGAGGATTGACCAAGTGAGCCATGGCGCCGGCCCAAAAGGACTTTTAACTTGCATCAATCCTTCAGATTCGTACACATTCCAAATGCATATGGCATTCAAGACACCAGAGGGACCTCTGCCTCACCCCTTCTTTACCTGCCTATGTTCCACACATTCTCATAGATGAGTGGGTGTCTCATTTCACACTCCTCCATGGTTAATGTATTCTATTAACTTTTCATTTTAAATACTTCTAGAATTACAGAAAAGTTGCAGGGATCTCGTATAGAATTTCTCTGTATTCCTCAGTCGTTTCCCCTCTATTAACATCACAGATTATCATATACAATTGTCATAACTAAGGAAACAAGATTGTCCCATTGCTATTACATTCCTATTAACTAAACTATTCAAGCCCACAATTAACCTGGAGCTCCCTAAAATGATTTTGTTTCCATCTAATCTAAGATGCCATGTTATGTTAAGTTGTCATGTCTTCTTAGCTTCCTCTGGACTGTGTCTGTGACGGTTTCTCAGACTTTGTTTGTTGGTAATGATCTTGGAGATTTTGAGGACTAGTGGTCAGATATTTTGTAAAATATTTGTTAATTTGAATCTTTCACATGGTTATGGATTTCTGTGAGGGCAACCACAAAAATGAAATGTCATTATTAATACATCATATCAAAAATATATTAACATGTCTTAAAAGTTAACTGGCTTTGATATGGCTTCCAGGTGGTGATCCATAACTTAACCATCTGGTCAAGATAGTAATGACCAGGATTTTCCACTATAAAGCTATCGCTCCTGCCTACTTTTCCATCCTCTACTTTTTGAAAGAGCAGCCATACACAATGCAGGTGGGAAAGAGAGTCTAAAGCCCCATCTCCTGGATAGGGAAGACATACAAAAATTATTTGTGATATTCAACTTATGAAATATGTGTTCTCTAACTCTATTCATTTAGTTTATTCAATCATTTATATCAAAACCATTAGATATTTAAAATAATATATCAGGATGTAATTTAATAGTATTTTATTGATTTTGGCCTCAAATTGTCCAGGCTTTGGATTTTGGTGTTCTTTCAGGTTGGTTTCTGTATCTCTTCATCTCTGAGAACTTATTTTCTGGAACTATAAGATGCTCCATAAGAATCTTGCATATTCCTGCCGAAAACTGTATCTGTAATAAAGATCTGACCACAGCCAGACTCCAACTCTTGATACCGGGGTATTCTTGTCTGAAGTTTCTCTCAGTGGACAAAGCTAGGAAATATGTATATGCATACTAATATGCTTATATACATGTGTCGATAACTATTTTCAAATCTACAACTGTATTAAGTATTTAAGCATGGTCGATTCTGCTGTTGTTGAGTCTAATACCATAGCTGATGGTTTTTAGCCTTTTTGTCCTACTTATCTGTGTTTTCTCTCTCCAGCAGTGAGAAAGGGTACTTTTGTTACCCATCATGCATTTACTACCTTTTTAGTATATTTTCTTTTTTTTTAATTTTTTAAAATTTTTTATTTTTTTAAATTTTTTTGACAGGCAGAGTGGACAGTGAGAGAGAGACAGACAGAGAGAAAGGTCTTCCTTTTTGCCGTTGGTTCACCCTCCAATGGCTGCCGCGGCTGGCGCGCTGCGGCTGGCGCACCGCGCTAATCTGATGGCAGGAGCCAGGTGTTTATCCTGGTCTCCCATGGGGTGCAGGGTCCAAGGACCTGGGCCATCCTCCACTGCACTCCCTGGCCACAGCAGAGAGCTGGCCTGGAAGAGGGGCAACCGGGACAGAATCCGGCGCCCTGATTGGGACTAGAACCCTGTGTGCCGGCGCCGCAAGGCGGAGGATTAGCCTGTTGAGCCACGGCGCCGGCCTGTTTAGTATATTTTCAAAGCAATGTCAGAATCCTTACCTGATAATCTGTGAGACATAACTTTACCAACCAGAGTATAGTTTGTGGGCATGTCAATCATTGTCTTTTTATCTTTACAGTTTCCTGCCAAAGTCTCATTTTCCAATCTTAGGACAGAAACTTCTTCAGTGAAGTTATAGGGCATTGCATCCTGGAATTCCCCTAATTCTTCACTGATTTTTTTTTTCTTCTGCATATTGTAATATCTGCACTATTATAGAAAGCTTGTTTTTTTTCAGCAACCTAAAAATCCTCTATACTTTCTACTTGAGTGTTCTCCCCTTCCCAAACCCATGATAACCACTAGTATGTTTCTGTCCTGTAACTTTACTTTTCCAGAAAGTCATATTAATTGAATCATCTTATATAGAGTTTTTTCAGTCTGTCTTTGTTCACTCATCCATATTTTTTGTGTGAATTTTTTCTTTTTATCACTGAAATGAATAGAAATCCATGGTATAGCGGAGCCATGCTTTATCTATTAATGGATTGAAAGATACTGCAGTTACCTCTGAGTTTTGGAAATTAAAAATAAAATATTTTTTAAAAAAGATTTATTTATTTGAAAGGCAGAGTTATAGATAAAGAAAAAGAGAGACAGAGAAAAAGGTCTTCCAACTGCTGGTTCACTCCCCAATGTCCATAATGACCAAGACTGGGCCAGGCCAAATCCAGAGCCAGGAGATTCTTCCAAGTTTCTCATGTGTGTGCAGGGGATTCAAAGACTTGAGCCATTCTCTCCTGTCCTCCCAGGCACATTAGTAGGGAGCTGGATAGGAAGAGGAGAAGCTAGGACTGGAACCAGCACCCTTATGCCTCTGTGGCTCTAACCCTCTGCACCACAGTGCTGGTTCTTGAATAAAACTCCTGTCAATAACACGCATGCATGTTTTCAAATCAGTTTTATAAGCGACTAGAAGTGTGATTGCTGGATTGTGTGGCAAGTCTTTGTTTAACCACAAGCAATAATTTGAAACTGAGTTCATTCCACTCCCATTAGCTTTTGGACTTGTGCATTTGATTTTCCTTTTGCATGGATTGCTCTGCCCACTGTCCTATTTATTTTCCACTTCTTTCTTGCAAATGTCTCCTCAAGTGTTTCCTTTTCTTGCATATCTTTTCTTCTTGTCTTTGGACTACATTAGTTGTATATTGCTTACATCTTACATCTTACACATTGTCATTTTATTTTCTTTTATATTATTGTCTTGCTCCCTAACAAGTCTATGAACACTTGCAGAGAAAGTGCCATATCTTTCATTTCTATAACCTCAGATTTTAATACAACCTTCAGTACAGAGTAGGAAAGCTATTAATTGAGTGTTCAATCATGTTTATAGATTAATCTTATGAATAAGCTTCATCCACACCCAAACTTAACTTTTCTAGTTCCAGTTATGCTTGTTCTAGGTACAATGTGCCTGACACTTTTATTTTGCTGATAAGTTAACCCATATGTGTTAATTCTTATTCATGTCACTCTCAGCATTTTATATGAATTTATAGATACACTTCAACCTTTTAAACAAAGAGATACAACCTTAATTAATGTTATCCTTTGTTGTTTTCAGATGCCAAATTTATTTTTCTAGCACTGAATGTTTTCTTCTTTCCTCAGAAGTACAAGAAACAGGGAACAGGTGTTGTGGCATGGCAGTATATGCCTCCACTTAGGATGCCTGCATTCCATACTGGAGTTCCTGGAATCAAGCCCTGCCTCCAATTCTGATTCAGCTTCCTACTTAGACACGGAGGGGAGTTAGCAGGTGATCTTGGGTTCCTGCCACCCATATGCGAGATATAGATTGTGTCCCAGGCTCCTAAGTTTGCCCTGGCTATTGTAGACATTTGGAAAGTGAACCAGAATATGGAAGATCTCTGTCTCTCTCTCTCTCTCTCTCTCTCTCTCTCTCTCATTCTATGTCTCTTCCTTTGTCTCTCTGTCCACCTTTATTTTAAAAATGGGAAGACTTGGAAATCTCAGGACATCAGATGAGAAAAGAAAAACTGATCTCTAAAAAATATTTTTTAAAAAACACAAGCCACAGGCATTTCTTGAGGCTTCAGAGAGAGAAAGGTCAGGAAGGCAGTCTGACTCCCTCCAAATGCAGTATTACTCATTGGCCTTCTTGCATATGCAACTATCTAGGAGTGTGGTGGGGAGCGGGAGGTTCTGGAGGCAGGGAACTGGGACACGTGATGAATTGCTCAGGGTTGAGCTGCATCTTACCTCTTTGAAGTGTACTTGTGTGTCCTATCAACATTATTGGCAGTTCAGGAAGGCATCAAGGGGAAACTTAGGCTCTGGGTCATGTTGTAAAATCAAACTGAACAAAGGAAGAAGTAATAATATAATATCTCTTCCTTCCTAGGTGAACGGAAAAATCATTTTAAAGGCCTCAGGCAGTCTTTAAGTTCAAAAGTTTGTTCGTTCCTCTCGAGGTGCGTATTCTGAAAAAAAGTAAGCCTTCCTTGTATAATATTTATACATAGAGACCAGGAGAAAATGCTGCTACTGAAGCCTGCAGTTAGGCATGCAACTGAGCAGGTTCGTGTTGGTGCTCAGCCCTTTATAGGTACTCTTGTCAGGAAAAGATGGGAGCTGGAAGGTCAGTAAGGGGAAGAGGATGAGAAAAAGGCTTGCGATCTAGCTATCTTTTCTTTTAAAGATGTATTTATTTACTTCAAAGGCAGAAATATAGTGAAAGAAGGGAAGAGATACACAGAAAGAAAGAGACCTTGTATTTCTCTGGTGCCCCCAGATAACCAAAACAGCCTAGGCTGGGCTATGCTGAAGCTGGGAGCCTGGAATTCCATTTGGGTCTCCCAGGTGAATGGTAGAGGTTCAACCAATTGGGCCATACTCTGCTACCTTCCTAGGCACATTACTATGGAGCTGGGTCAGAAGTGAGGCAGCCAAGACTGGAACTGGCATTCCCATGGGAGTCCAGTGTCAGCTGCTTAACCACTGTGCCACAACACTAAATGCCTGAAATGTTGCCTTCAAGAAGCCTCCCAGCCCTAGCTCCAAACCAGCTGTCAGTCCTGCACAAACAAACATCTGGAATGAACCTAACTATAGGTAAAAGAGAAAATCCATTCATTTATAGTCAAGGTTGAGGATAACTTTTTGTAAAATCATGGAAAACTTGTCCAAATGAGAAGAAAATGCCAAAAGTTGACCTTTCAATGTTGAGAGCCTAGAGTCGGGGATGCCTGTGGTCAGCGAATTTGCAGAGGACAGGTCCAACAGCAAGAAAATGCAGGCTCTACATCCACACTTACCCTTTTCATATTCTGGTCACTGCGGAGTTAGGAAACCTCTCTGAATTTAGTCGTATCATCTGTAACCTGAATTTCTGAGAGCTGGCATGAGACACTGATCTGTAATTCCACTGAAAACATTTAGAGGAATATGGCATGTTCAATGCACTATTAGCTCTTCTCATTCCCTCTCCAACTTTGTCCTCGTGGGGGTGACCCAGACCGGCCAATTCCCCACTTGAAACTAAGGAGAGGTCCTTGCTGTTGTGCATCAATTGAATCTTCAGGCTTTTGCTCTAACATCACCATCAAAAGAGATGAGCTTCCTCTCAATACAGATTTGTTAAAGAAAGAGAATTTGTTGAGCCCTGCTGGTCAAACCAAGACCAACAGAAAAGGTCTGGCATTGTGGTGCAGAGAATTAGACCATCACCTGTGATGCCAGCTTCCCATATATTATTTTGCTGGTTGGAGTCCCGGCTGCTCCAGTTTCAATATAGCTTGCTGCAAATATGCCTGGAAAAGCAGCAGAAGATGGTCCAAGTGCTTTTTTCACCCATGTGGGAGACCCAGATGTAGCTCCTGGCTTTTGCCTAAATCAACTCCAGGAGTTATGTACATTTGAGGAGTGAACTATGTGATGGAAGATCTCTCTAACCTCTCTCTCTGCCTATCAAGTGTGTAAATAAATCTTGAAAAAAGAGCAGCATCCAGAAGCATATCACTGCCCTCTTTTTTAAAGAATGGAGTCAGGGGGATACATTGTGGCACAGGGAATTAAGCTGTTGCCTGTGATGCCGGCATCCCAAATATGCACCAGTTTGAGTCCCAGTTGTGCTACTTCTGATTCAATTCCCTGCTAATGCATGTGGGAAAGCAGTTGAAGACAGCCCGAGTGCTTAGGCCCCTACAAATTATGTGTGAAATCTCACTGGCCTTCTAGGCTTCTAGATTCAGTCTGGCTGAGCCCTAGCCACTGTGGCCATTTGGGAAGTGATCAGCAGGTGGAAGATCTCTATTTCTCCTTCTCTCTTTCATTGTCTCTCTGTAATTCTGCCTGTCAATCAATAAAACAAATCTTTAAAAAAAGAAAGGAAGAGGAAAGGAAGGGAGGAAAGAGGAAGGAAAGAAGGAAGGAAGGAAGGAATCAGGACCAAAGAAGAAAAAATAAAAGCCCTAAGCATCACAAAAATCAGTGCAGCTTGTTCCCACTTATTACTTTTATTTCCTGTTTCTGTGCTGTAATACTCAGTGGACCTTCAAACCAGATGACCTGTGTACTTAGATTTGGCAGGGAAGATGGAGAGATTGTGGATGGCTCTGCCATCGGGATTTTATTTAAATAGAAACTTAGGGAAGAAGATAGTTACCATTCCTGAAGGGAAAAGGAATCACCCTGAGAATCTGCATTCTATTCCTGGGACTCCAAAAGGTATCCCAGAGCTTTTGTTTCAAAAAGACTAGGGGTGGCATGCCTTGACCTAAAATATGTTTTTGCTCTTTGTGATAAAGACAGAAACGCAGATTGTGAGTTATGGATCCTTTTAGGGGCATTAGTGTAAATAGAATCAACTGATTCTTTTCCTTTCTGCCCACTTCTTCCTTTATCTTCTGGTACGAAAAGAGTAAGTGGAGATCCCAGACAGTGTATCAAAGGTGAGTAAACAGAGAGATGCAAGGGTTACCACACTTAGACACAAGCTGTATTCCAGGTGATAATACAGGCTGATCTGAATTGTACTGAATCCAATTTTTCCAATCAATTATTGGTGGCTGGTGGGAAGTGATAAATGGCCTACTAGTGAGAAAATCACACTATTTCAGCTCAGAATGGGAACAGATGATGGGATTTTCAATATACACAATGAGATCTTTCCAATATACATGATGAGACCTTTCCTCTGATATGCCACGTCTCTGAATGTCATTCTAAAGCTACAGGACTTTTCCATTTTAAAATTTCAGTGTGTTTAGGAAGAAAAATATTGACAATTCCCAAACGAAAAGGAAACAGTTACATGAAATGGTATCATTCTTTTTATTCCATTTTCCCTAATTATTTTATGAACCTTTATTTTATCATTCATTTTCACTTTACTTGAAAGGAAGAGAGAGAGAGAGAGAGAGAGAGAGATCTTCTTTCCACTGGTTCATTTCTCAAATGCCCACAACAGTCAAGTCTAGACCAAGCTGAAGCTGTGTCCTGGAACTTAACCTGAGTCTCCTATAAAAGTGGCAGGAACACAAGTACTTGAACCATTATCTGCTGCAAATTATCAGGCAGCTGGGTCAGAAGTACAGCCAAGACTTGAACTCAGGCACTCCAGTGCAGGCATCTTAACCACTGCATCATATACCTTCACTCTGTTCTACTGTGGACAAGCAAATAATTGGAGTCGCTTTGTGGTGTAGCAGGTAAAGCTGCCACCTGTGATTCTGGCATCCTTTATGGGCACCAGTTCCGGTCCTGGAAGCTCTATTTCCAATCCAGCTCCCTGCTAATGTGCCTGGGAAAGCAGTAGAGGATGGTACAGGAACTTGGGTCCCTGTACTCAAGGCAGAGACCTGGAAAAAGTTTCCTGGTTTCTGGCTTCAGAGAGGCCCAGCTCTGACCATTGCAGCCCTTTGGGGAGTAAATCTGTGGATGGAAGATCTCTCTCTCTCTCTCTCTCTCTCTCTGTTTGTCTTTCCCTCTCTATCTGCCTTTCAAATGAAATAAATAAATCTCTAGAAAGAATGTGACTATTGATGGAACAACTCAAAGAATAACTAGAAACCAGAAGAAGGTCCACAGAAAATATTAAATTTGTTGATTCCCTGCTGTGGTATCTTGTGCTAATTTCATTTTTCTAGGCCTCCGTTGCTTCATTTGTGAAATGAAGATAATAATCTTATAAAGTATAGTAAGGATCTTTGTAAGATCCTGCAGAAAATGGGACTAAGCTGGTGTTGTTTCCTACTCTATTGTCCCTGGTAGGACTTTCTATCTTACCAGTGTGTCAAAGATTAAAAACTTGCCTAGACTTAAAACTTTCCTAAAAAATAGTAAAAATATAGACTTAAAATTCTCAAGTTCAACCCCAGTTCTTCTGAAACAAAATTTCCAGGGAGAGCACTGGCAACGTATTTTTATCCATACCTCCAAGTAATTCTGACCCTCAATTCGTTTTTAGCTTTTTGTATTGTAATTCCATAGGCTACACTCACCCAGGTGTGCCATCTCCATGGGCCTTTGTTCATGAAGAGAGCAGGCAGTGCAGGGCTAGGGCTCTCTTCAGCAGTTCAGCATCCTTTAGTTTTCAAATGGCCCCTAGAGGACAAGTAGGAAGAATGAAACTTGGGAGGTCTAGGATTGGGCAAAGAAGTAGAAAATCCTAATACATTCTCGAATCCAGCACCACTGGAGCAAATTCATTGCATTTTGTCTGTATATTGTTCTTTTTGCTCTTCTCAGAGGCCCAGGGTTACGAGAGTATATAAAGAATTACAGGCCTACTGGCACAAGTTCTTTTGGTGTGTGTACATGCTGGCAGTTGGTCAACCTCTGTGAGTTTATTTTCTCTGAATAAATTCAGTCTGGCTGCAAGTTCGTATTCTCTGTATTCCTCTCTGTTCTGTGCCTCTTTTCCTTACATTTGGTGCCCCGTGTGAGGAGAGAAGCAGAAGACCTGTTGTCTGGGTAAAGCTGTGATCTCCCCCTTTCTCCAAACTTTCTTCTCCTTTCTGAAGTCCTTTTAATTTTACTGTCTCTGCCCACCCTTTACCTTCTCTTTCCTACAATCTCCTTTTTCCCCTCTGACCCAGACAGCCCTGAGAGATGCCTCTCCAGAACACTTCCTCACCCAGGCTTGTACTTCTCCTTTTCCAGCAAACTCACAGCCAGAGCCCCTACCAGATTTCGTTGCTACACGCCCACATTAGACCTAATTCTCACCCCATCAGATTGGTAAGAGAGGTCTCTGTTGCCTCATGCATGCTGGGGCGATGCTCATGACTGGTCCACTCCCAACCCCCGCAGGGTCTGGGGTGTTCAATCAGTTTCCCTCAATCAAGGGAAATGCTCATCCACCACAGCTTAGAACTGGGACGCTGGTGAAAATGTGGGGATTCTTGCTCTCTCCTCTGAAAGGGCTCCGAACTTGGGTTCTCAGTTGGGTGATTCTTTCCAGGGGACATCCTGGGAAAGTACCCTCTTCCATCAGACCATGTTTTGCTTAATCCATGGGTTCCAAGTTTTGACCCCCCTCTGGCTTGCCTCTTAAAAGACTTGAGCAAGCAAGGCCTGCAGTGGGAGGTAAAGCAGAGGCAATGAATCCAAATTTTGCCTCAATATAAATTGGACAATGATTCTAATTTGGCATTTTTGTCTCAAAATTCCCTAAGATTTTAATAACTTTACAGAGAGAAATGGCAACTGGCAGAGGTGCCCTACATCCCAGCCTTTGTCCTCCTCTGAGGTCACCTTCCCTCATTCCAAGCCCTGGGACAGGAGTAAGACTGGGAGCCTCCTCTTCAACCCTTGACTTTCCCTTCTTCCACTCTTGCTCTTTCCTCAGGGGTGCTGCTTCCTCAGGAGCAGGACCCTCTACCCACTCTGTCCCCCTGTCGGTTCTTCCCCACTCCCCCTCACTGGCAGCTGGAACTGCCTCTCTCCTCTTCTTGACTCCTCCCCGTCCTCCATCCTGCCACTACCTCCTCCTGGGCTCAGAAAGGTAGTGGAAAGGCTAGTAGAATGTTTATTTCTCTGGAAAGCCCTGCACCTGGGACATTTCAAACTCCTAAGACAATGCACAGTAAACCTCACCCAGGAGCCTTTCTCACACCTTCCTTCCCCTGTTACCAGGGTCTGTGTGGTGCTCTGCACCTTCCCCAAAAAGCAAACAAGCAGCTCCAGAAAGGACTCTGCCTGCTGTTCAAATGCAATGAAGCCTGATTTCAAAACCCCCAGTCCTACCCTGGCCCTCTGTCTGGAAGAGCTCAGGCCCTACTCTCTCGTCACCTCCCCGATTCTGTTCTCCCTAAAATAAAGTCTTCTTTAACTAGCCACCCCTGCTTTTTCTATGAAGACTAAAATCCCAAAACCTAACATAATGAAGCCAAATCTCTCACAAAGATGAAACCTCTGTTCCAGCCATCTTCAGTAATGTATTTGGTAGTAATAGTAAAGAAAAACTTCAGAACCATGGTAACTCCTGAGCAACTTTGCTCCAAAGAATGCTCCATGCCTAGCCTTCTTCTGCCTTATACCCTGTGTTGTATAGTGGCAGTCAAGATTTCTTTGCTATTAACTGAAATTGTTCTGTTGTTTCTCTCCTGTAATGTATCATACTGGTATACATACTGTATGTCTATATGGAAAAATTTATTAACAGCTCTGTTTTAATCTTGCACTTGTATTAACTTAACTTACACTTGTATTAGATTTTCAAGAAATATTTCTAACTATATGTACTCTTAAAATTTATACAAGGGCCAGCGCTGTGGTGTATTGGGTAAAACCACCACCTGTGGTGCCAGCATCCCATATGGGCACTGGTTTGAGTCCTGGCTGCTCCACTTCTGATCCAGCTCTCTGCTATGGCCTGGGAAAACAGTAGAAGATGGCCCAGGTCCTTGGGCCCCTGAACCCCCATTGGAGACCTGGGGGAAGCTTCTGGCTCCTGGCTTTGGATAGGTACATCTCCAGCCATTGTGGCCAACTGGGGAGTGAACCAGGGGATGGGAGACCTCTCTCTCTCTCTCTCTCTCTCTCTCTCTCTCTGCCTCACCTTCTCTCCCTGTGTAACCCTGACTTTCTAATAAATAAATAAATCTTTTTTAAAAAAAGCTTATAGAAGGCATTGGAACTTTCAGAAAATGTTTTTGTAGGTTATTTAACAGTTAAAATTACTAAGTTTTCATTTGATATTAAGCAATCTGGGAAGCCTGACTTGTTCCCTCATTGCTCTGTTCTCCTAAAGATGGAAGACTCATTCTGTTCTGAAGGACTCTCCTTGTACAGTTTGATCTTTAGACCTTATGTAAGACAGCTTGGATAAGATGGTCTTAATGTTTGATCTTACACAGAAGGCCATAGCTTTCCTCATGGGCATCGTGTTATCTCACAACAAGAATATTGTCATAACATGCCTGTGACCACAGATTTCTAGCTCAGGACACCAAGATTAGGGTTGGAATTGAGCGCCCCCTCCCTTGGATGACATTCCTAAAGGATACCTCTGTGTTCAACTTTAAGAGATATCAAGAGAAAGAGGAGTGAGGTGGCAGGAGCAATATAGGAATAGGTAGTAGGCCAATTAATGGCTGCTTTTCACAATGATCTACTATCAAAGAGACCCAACAAGGCAAGTCCACCCTCAAATGGCACCTGTTTTCGATATGAGAAGTTGGGGCATTGGGCAAGCAGCTGTCAGCCCCATCAGCTCTGTCAAGAGCCAGGTCACTGGAAACAGATGTGCCCTAGGGGTTGAAGGACTCCTGGGTCAGAACCGCAGACCCTATTGGCCCGAATCTGAAAAAGTCCTTCCCTCTGCCCAGTTTCCAAAGTAACCACTGTCATCAGAGGAACAGCCTAGGGCCAATAACAATCCAGCCAGAGCTGTAGATTTACTTTTAGCGACGCCACCTATTCAATACCAACCTCCAGTGCAGGCCAGCTCTCCTCCCAGGCCAGCTAGGTAATGGAAGTCAACAGGTTGCCTTCCCCAAGGAGGTTCGCACCTCCCTTATGATGTCTCATCCAGTACACATGTGAAGAGACATATAGGTCTGGACCTCACATATACCTGCCCAGGCCTTAATGCCCATCTAATTATGATCAATCCCCTTCTATCTGTTTGCATCGCAATGGAAAAACTCCCTCCTGGTTTGGACAGCAACTTTCCTAGATTCTCTAATGATTCTGTCCTTAGTATTGGAAACAAAATAGGAGTGCTCTTTCCCTGTGACAACAAGGCACATATCTGTCTTCCCACTAACTGGACAGGATTGTTGCTTTCCTATTTCCCTCTTTGTCCTACTCATTTTGGCCATCTTTTCCACCAAGGACAATGTCTCTAGTATCTCCTTTTATCCTCATAATCATAGTGCTCCAATTTCTACCATGTATAATTAACTTATTCCAAAGGTTCTTGCAGGAACAAATGACTGCTGTATCCCAAACCGTCATGTAGGAGCAGAACAAGAGTGCACTTCAATCAATCCAATCCTGAGTATAGCGACACCACGATGTGTCAATGCCTGTATCAGCAGGAAGCAGCCAGAAAGAAATCAGCACCCCCATCTCCTCATCTACACTCAGAGTCAGGTTTGATGGAACAAGGACATAAGTCTCAGCCATTTTAGGTTTCTTGTTACCCTTGCCTTCTTTCAAGAGGCCAGTTCAGTCTCACATCCTGTATTGTTCCCCACACCATCCCTTGCATTCTTCCCCAGATTTGGAAGCCAGTGGGCTAAATCTGAAGAACCAGTACGCAGAAGCTCATCTTTGTCCACTGCCATCTACCCCCACCCCCAGCCCACCTAAGATATAAAAATGTTCAGCCTGTGGGGTCTGGGCCCTCTGCTATGTGTTCTTTTGGTCTGTGTACATGCCGGCAGTTGGTCAACCTCTGTGAGTTTATTTTCTCTGAATAAATTTGGTCTGTCTGCAAGTTCATATATTGTCTCCTTTCCCTTTTCTGCACCCTTTTTCCCTTACATTTGGTGCTCTGTGTGAGGAGGCACCAATCTGCAGTCTTCTCCTTATACCTTTTCCTTTGTCTTTCTGTATCTTGGTCTTCCTTGAATTCTTCAGCATGGTTACTGTGCTTGTCCCCAGGTTTTCCCTACTGTGCGCATATACTAATCCTATGTCATCTGCTTGCAGGTATGGTTTTATATTTGAGCTTTAGCATGACATTTCATGTTTCTAGTTGCCTTTCAGCCTAGATAATCATGAACTGCATGGTCTGGACCTTTGGTATCTTACTTGTTGGTAACCCTGTCTCAAACTTGTGGATATCTGTAATATTACAGAAGTAAAAATCCAGCCAGCACCGCGGCTCAATAGGCTAATCCTCCTCCTGCTGCGCCAGCACACCGGGTTCTAGTCCCGGTCAGGGCGCCGGATTCTGTCCCGGTTGCCCCTCTTCCAGGCCAGCTCTCTGCTATGGCCCAGGAGTGCAGTGGAGGATGGCCAAGTTCTTGGGCCCTGCACCCGCATGGGAGACCAGGAGGAAGCACCCGGCTCCTGGCTTCGGATCAGCGCAATGCGCCAGCTGCAGTGCGCCGGCCGCGGCAACCATTGGAGGGTGAACCAACGGCAAAAGGAAGACCTTTCTTTCTGTCTCTCTCTCTCTCTCACTGTCCACTCTGCCTGTCAAAAAGAAAAAAAAAAGAAGAAGAAGTAAAAATCCTACCAACATCGCTAGCAGAGGGTAGCTTTACTTGCTATGCTACAATGCTGGCCCCAATAATAATTTGTAAAACAATTATAAATTTAGCAGTCATTCTAGCCTTCCATAAATACTATCAACTACAAATGCTGTCGCATTATAGACCATTCAAAAACTTCAAATGCTTAACATGTTACTCTTTTGCATAAATTTATGCTTTCCTTCCCAGAGGGAATGCAGTTATGTATTTAAAGTGAAAGACAACTGTAAGAGAAAATAATTCACTTATTCTAAATTTGGTGGGGGATTTTCAGCCTTATTTGTCTCATTTGGTGGGAGATTTTCAGTTTCATTTGTCTCACAATCCAAACTATGTCTTTGTTTTTTTGTTTTGTTTTGTTTTTGTTTTTTGTGTTTTTTTTTGTCTTATTTGTTTCACAGTCTAAATATCTTTTACATTCAAATGTGTCCAGGAGCTTATGTGCTATGCAGAATAGAATTTTTCAAGATCATTTGTTTGAATTCTACTTTTGTACTTTGACTTTCTTATGGAGTTGTGCTCTCTTGTAGCTCTTTCTGCTTTCAGGAATAGGTTCTAGCAGCTGAGCCAGGTAAGAGTGAGAAGAGAGCTTGACTCTCTCCCTTCCATCCACTTGATATTTAAGCTGAAATTCCATCTCCAAGTGAATAGCATTTGGGAGACAGCAGTCACATTTCCTCAAATGGCTCTCTTTCTGTGTGTTAAGGCAGGACATTTTGTATACAATATTATAGAGATCATGGAGAAAATATTAAAAAGACAGACTACATTGGTGATGCATTCAATTATATGATCCTTCTTGATTTTAAGGACCAAGAAGTTAATGGCAATGACCTTGCAGTTACAGACAGATACATAAGCATAAGAAGCAGTTGAAATGATAGAAAAGCATTCATATGTTAAAAATTATTTCAATGTTCTTATCTAAAATAACAACATGTAGAAAAATGTGAGTCATGATTAACTAGAGAGAAAAAGCTTTGCAAAATTACAAAAGTTCAGGATGTTAAATTTATTCCTATCTTTAAAAAAATTAAAGGGCTTATTTACTTAGTGGAAAGTTAGAGTTACAAAGAGGGAGAGGCAAAGAGAGAGAGAGAGAGAGATCTATCCACTTGTTCACTCCTCAGATGGCCACAATAGCCAGAGCTGGACCAGGCCAAAGCCAGGAGCTTCTTCCAGGTTTCCCACATGGGTGGCAGGGGCCCAAACACTTGATCTATCTTCCACTGTGTTGCCCATGCCATCAGCAGGGAGCTGGATTGGAAGCAGTGTAGCAAGGACAGGAGCCAGAGCCCATTTGGGATGATGGTGTTGCAGGTGGCAGCATTACCTGTCTTTTAACAAAAATACTGAGATATTCTTTGTCTACTTTGTACAATATTGAATTAAGTCTTGTAATTCTAGAAGTTGCATTAACCTGTGATTATTTTTTACAAAATTATTAGATGATTAGGAGAAAGCACAAATACTTTGTAATAAACCTTTGCAATTTTGTGAGATGATTACACTTCACCTACATTGATAATTTCTTATGAGAAATTTCTGATGCAAGTTATAAAAAATACAAACTGGAAAATATCAGATGTTTTTAGCACAATGTGACCTAGTTGAAATAGGTTAAACTCTATTTATACATGACATAGAAAAATAAAAGAATTTGTGAATCACCTAGGAGTCTGGGATTGCGTTTCTTGCTCCTGGCCCAGCTAGGGTGCTATGAATCAGTAGTGGACTCTCCTCCCTTTATCCCGCTTCTATCCCTTACATCTCTGCCTAGCAAACACATAAATTAAGAAAAAAAAATAAAATGATTTCAGTTTTAAATCTCTAAAATCTGCTAGAATACATCAAGGGTAAGGAAACATGATGAGAAGTCTACAAAATGTTCAAAGAAAATATGTTTTATGAAAAAAAACTTTAATCCATTTTCTGTGAACTTTTTTAAAGTACTCTCGTATTAAGTCAGAATTTTGTATTTCTGTATTTTAAACAATGTTATGGCTTTTATCTTCAGCAGAGATCTAATAGGGATAGATGAGAGATATTTTGTAAACATTGGAGGCTAGAAGGCTATTCTGCTCTTCGTATGAAAGTAGACTCAAAAAATGTATGTGACCACGTAGGTAAAAGGGACTTACCAATTTATATTGAAGATGTCAGACCCTTGCTTCTCCCTGCTAGGTTTCAGGGAAATGAGTTCATAAATTCTTTTTTTTTTTTTTTTTTTTTTTTTGGACAGGCAGAGTTAGACAGTGAGAGAGAGAGAGACAGAGATTCTTCCTTTTCCATTGGTTCACCCCTCAAATGGCTGCTACAGCCGGCACACTGTGCTGATCTGAAGCCAGGAGTCAGGTGCTTCCTCCTTTTCTCCCATGCAGGTGCAGGGCCCAAGCACTTGGGCCATCCTCCACTGCCTTCTTGGGCCACAGCAGAGAGCTGGACTGGAAGAGGAGCAACTGGGACAGAATCCGGCACCCCAACCGGGACTAGAACCCCGGGCGCTGGTGCCGCAGGCAGAGGATTAGCCAAGTGAGCTGCAGCACAGGCTAGTTCATAAATTCTTAAACATTAAAATGTTTTTCTTTTGTATTTTGAATTTAGCATGATGCTGATTCTTCTTCTAAAGATAAATTATGCCCTTATGCCCTTCTTATATTTTTTGTTCAATTTTGCATTCTTACCTGTTTCCAGAAATGCATATATCCTTATTTCATTTGGAGCATGTTTTGAGTGCATTTGGCTACTTGACTCCCTTAGGGGAAGAGCCAAAAAATGTCTTAGGCAAATTGTTTTCTTTGGCTTTTCACTGGGGCCTAGGCCCATCTGTTAGAACCACATGTGGAGGCAGTTCCACAATGGAAGGCATCTTGGTTTCTGCTTCTGTGGATGTAAGTGCCTTATCAAATACCAGGAGTGTGTACTGTGTGATCCTATTTCCAACTCTTGAAACTCAAGGTAGAGAGGAAGATTTTCATTCTTTCAGCTTCTCCTAAGCTCTCTGGGGGTCAGCTCCGCCCTAAATCTCAAATATCTCCAGGGTCAAGCACTGATCAGGAAGAACAGGCTTCTATTCCTTGTCTTAGGACATCGTATTGCTGTCTCTGGGCTGCCCAAACCTGTGGCCTCAGTCTCATTTATCTATGGGTAAGCTTCCAAGGTTTTAGCTTCCCAATAAATTTGGTAAGCGTCATTTCTGACTCAAAGGTTGGGGTGAAGCCTGAGATCAGCATTTTGCACAAGCTGTCAGGTGAAGCCTTTACTGTTGACCCACTTGTTTCTGAGTAGCACCTGAAGGCCCTGCAAGCCACAGGACTAAGTGGGTAATCAGCTCAAGTGGATTGGGATTGGAGTGGAGGGAAGACATGTGTGTTCAGATTTCCATCTCCCCAAACCCCAAATTCCTAACTGGGTTGAAAACCAGAATTCCAACCTAAATTCATATTTCTAATGCATTATTGAATCCGGTTAATTCCCCTTAGCCTTTTGTTCCACATTTTAACATTGGAAATATAATCCCCATTTCATAGGCTTGTTATTAAAATTAGTCATTTGTCCTTTAATGAGGGGGTCACTTTGTGAGAAACACTTTGTCAGGTGAGCTTATCATGTTACATACAGCATGAAATGGACTTAAGCAATCTTAGATGTTATAGCCAATTCCACACCATGTTCTCTGGTACAGACCGTTGCTTGTAGAACCATGATGCTAAAACATTAGATTAAATCAAACACAATAGAGAATAATGCGATCAAAAAACAGATGTGACAAACATGAGATATATGATACTGCTAACAACATAATGCAACACCTTGTTTTATAGTAAGCCTTTTTAGAATAAGCAGTACATTCTAAAACAACAAAACCACAGTATAGTAAATGCATAGAGAAATAACATAGTCATTTGTTATCATTATCAAATATTATGTACTGTACCTAATTGCTATATGTTATATTTTTATGTAATTGGAGGTATGCAGGTTTCTTTACACCAGCATTGCCACAAACAGGAAAGTAATATACTACATCATTACATTATGATGCAAAGAATCACTAGGCAATAGCATTTTTTTTTTTTTTTTGGACAGGCAAAGTGGATAGTGAGAGAGAGAGGCAGAGAGAAAGGTCTTCCTTTGCCATTGGTTCACCCTCCAATGGCCACTGTAGCCGGCGCACTGCGGCCAGCGCACCGTGCTGATCCGATAGCAGGAGCCAGGTGCTTCTCCTGGTCTCCCACGGGGTACAGGGCCCAAGCACTTGGACCATCCTCCACTGCACTCCTGGGCCATAGCAGAGAGCTGGCCTGGAAGAGGGGCAACCGGGACAGAATCCAGTGCCCCAACCAGGACTAGAACCCAGTGTGCCGGCGCCGCTAGGCAGAGAATTAGCCTGTTGAGCCATGGCGCCGGTCAGCGATAGCAATTTTTCAAATTAATTATAATTATTCTTGATTTAGATTTATTTATTTATTTATTTGAAAGGCATAGTGACAAAGAGAGACAAATCTTCCATTCATTGGTTCACTCCTCAAATTATAACAGATGGGTGTTGGCCAGGCTGAAGCCAGGAGCTCATCCTTGGCTCCCACATGAGTGTCAGGACCCCAAGTAGTTGGGCACCATCTGGTATCTTTCCAAGCACACTAGTAGAAAGCTGGATTGGAAGCAGAGCAGCTGATACTGGAACTGTCTGATATAGAAGGCTGATATGACATGCATCAGCTTAACACATTGTATTACAATACTGGCTCCAGGTCCACTGTAATATTATGGAACTACTGCTGTGTATGTCATTTGTCATTGACCAAAATGTCGTCATGCAGCACATAACCATGTGTAATAATTTGTAATAAAGAATTCTGGAAACAGAAGCACACACGAATGTGACATTATTTTATAATCATTACCAAAATATGAAGCACTATGACTTCTGTTACTATCATATTCAGACTGAATCAATCTTGCTATCATAAGTTTTTGTGAATATGATGTTTCATATTTTTTGATGTCACATCAATTGTTTCTTGTTTCTGGATTTGATAAAAAGAAGAAACCTGGAAAATAGCAAACTTAGATTAAACCAAATATAATTCAAGTATTGTTTAGGAAGTGCACTATAATCCATTTTAAAGGGTAACAAGTTCAAATCTTTCTTATTTTTTAAAACATATTTATTTTATTTATTTGAAAAGTAGAGTGATGGAGAGCCAGAGACAGAAATCTTCCATTCCCTGGTTTATTCCCTAAATGGTTGTGATAGTTGGGACTGGGCCATACTGAAGCCAGGAGCCAGGGACCACATCCAGGCCTCCCACATGGGTTGCAGAGCCCCACATACTTGGGTTACCATTCCCTGCCTTCCCAGCCACATTAACAGGGAGCTAGGACAGAAATAAAGAAGCTGGAACTTGAACAGGCCTTCCAATATGGGATAATGGGGCCTCAAGGAGTGGCTTAACTTGCTATGCCACATTGTGGGCCCCTGTTCAACTCTTTAAACTTTTACCAGTTTTCCAAAATGTTAAATCAGGGTAATAGCTTTTGGGTGTAGTTAGAACCAATGACCAATGCATGGTAACAATTAGATCTAACCAATGCAGAGCAAATAGAATGATCCTGAGTCTTTGCATCTCTCTGAGTTTCCTAGATGATGAGAGATAATTTTATTTCAATGAAATCGGGAAAAAAAATCCATCTCGATGCTTGCCTTGGAAGTTTGCACATGCTTTGGCATTAATTCTGTCCCAGAATTTAGAGAATAGCTTAAAATATCATCAATATCAATATACAGATAGTGAAAATGAAAAATTTACTATATAAAATTAAAGAAAAAGAAAAAATACAGAGCCATCCCAGTAACAATAAGAAAAATGATCTAGTAATGTGCCTTATACCTTAGCCAGGTTTCATGTTTGGAAAGAAATTCACATTTTTTTAAAGCTTTTTTAAAATTTATTTATTTGACAGATAGAGTTAGTGAGAGCAAGAGACAGAGAGAAAGGTCTTCCTTCCATTGGTTCACCCCCCAAATGGCCATGATGGCCGGAGCTATGCCAATCGTAAGCCAGGAGCTATATGCCTCCTCTTGGTCTCCCATGTGGGTGCAGGGTCTAAACACTTGGGCCATCTCCACTGCACTCCCGGGCCACAGCAGAGAGCTGGACTGGAAGAGGAGCAACCAGGACTAGAACCCGGCACCCATATGGAATGCTGGCACCACAGGTAGAGGATTAACCAAGTAAGCCACGGTTCCGGCCCCAAGAAATTCACATATTTAAGCACCCACTGTGTGCCAGGTATATTGCACAAGTCACCAGAATTAATGCTCATAGCAGCCCTGTGTGCTAGGAATTATTATCCACATATTACATATGAGAAAATACATTTAGCAGTACTTAGGCCTTGCCCAAGTTTTTAAGATAACAGGTGGTAGATTTGGGAATAAAATTTATCTGACTCAGGGACTGGCTATTTATCCCACTGAATAAGACATCCATATCCCACATCAGAGTATCCTGGTTTGATTCCTGGCTCTGGCTCCTGAATCCAGTTTTCTGATAATGCAGACCCTGGGAGGCAGCAATGATGGCTCAAGTAACTGCATTCCTGCCACCTATGTGGAGAACTGGACTGAGTTCCCATTTTCTGTCTTCAACCCTGGTCAGCCCTGACACTGTGTGCTGAGAGCTCTCTCTTTGTGTCTGCCTCTCAAATGTATAAAGCCCAAAAAAAACTGTCACATTTTTGGCTCATTACACTGAAAACCTTGAACCACCCACGTGTCATCATAGTCTAAAACACCTAATTTGGAGAATGCAGACACAAGAGTAGGAGTTAATACAATATAATACATTGTCAAATCATCTAATATTGCATTGTTTATGTTATTTTCTTTAAAATAATATCCCAAAGGAAGAAGAACATATTTTCATGCACTTATTGTAAAAGGAATGTTTGTGCTGTATTTTGCATTTGTGATAACACAGCTTGGATTCATTAGGGGAAAATTCACTCTCTTTATAGATCATTTCAATGAAAATTGAAGACATTCTCTACTTAAGCGAGTTAAAACCTCTGAACTAAAACGCCTTACAGTTCCAACTCCATCACCACAGAAAAGTGGGCTTCATAGGGTGCACATCACTCCTCCAAACCTCCTCCATCTTGTTTTCCTGAAGTTTCTCTTCCTATGGGGCCCTATTTTATCCTCAAGGCAACACGGAAACTATACCGTCTGTGTTCACCAGACTGGTACCAGTATATATCTTAATCCACCCCTTGTAGCCTTTCTCCCATTCCCCATGTCATGGTTTTAACAATATTGCTGAATCACTGGGATCCTGAAGCTAATTTGAGAAGTGTTTCACATTAGAGAGTAATAGTATTTTAGACTGGAAGGGATGTTATTTTGAAAAATTCCCTTATTTAATTTTTTCATTTTTTCAAATGTTTTTATTTATATAAGGTGACCAAATTTTATGTATTTCATATATACAGACTTAAGAGCACAATGATACTTACCACCCTTCCCTTGTTCTTGCCCATGCTCCCATCTGCCCTCTGCCTTCCTTTCTTACTGTTTCTTTTTCTTTTTACAATGACATATTTTCAGTTTATTTTATAATCACAAGCTTAACCCTCCACTAAATAAAAAAATTAACAAATAGTAAGTAGAAAAACCACTGTTCCTCAAGAGTATAGATAAAGGGCTATAAAGAATAACCAAATCTGAAAATGTCAATTTTGCTCATATATACTATTTTTTTGTATTCTGTATATTAGTTATGATAAATCAGGAAAAACTTACAATATTTGTCTTTTGGGGCTAGCTTATTTCACTAAACGTAATGGTTTCCAGTTGCATCCATTTTGCTGCAAAGGCAGGATCTACACAGAGTAACACAGGTAATTATCAAATGAGTTTTTATTTGAGTTTACATATCATATACTTATTGTTTTTTCTCAGATACTAAGAGATAAGCTATGATACCATGGTGAATTTAGGTTGACCTTTCAAGTGAAATAAGACATATTGCATTTTATATTGTTTCTATCCTCAACCAGAAAGGGGACTTAATAGTCCTATGATAGTAGGATTAATTTGGGGTGGTATATATATCAGGAATCTCTGGATGCAAGTATATATATATATATATATATATATATATATATATATATAACCAAAAACAGCACAGGTCTGGAGAGTGACGAATGACTAAATTCGAGAAGTTAAAAGTTATCAATTGACTTTCTCTATTTCTTCCTCTCTTATTATTCTCTTCCTGGCTCCTCTGTCCTGCTTGTTCACCACTGATCTATTCCTCTATCATACTCATTATATTCTCTTTCATGTTCTCTTTATTTTTTTTTAAATGTTACACATTGTCTTTAAAGCTGAAGGACTTTTGCCATAAACCAGGAGATGAGGCCAACTTCATTTCCATAAAGAGAGGTGATTCCCTGACACTTCAAAAATGTTTCATAGAAAGGTTCCAATTATTTTAGTTTAGCTCAACAGTCCACTTGTGGACAACTGATCATTGCCAGGGACATGGGGTATTAAGATGGGCTCAGCTCACTCTGGATTAAAGCCTGGGTTACCTATCAGAGGCACAATAGACAAGATACTGAGATACCTATAGGGATGCCCATGCAAACTCTGAAATTGGAATTTATAGGCTGAGACAGCCAAGTATAAACTTAATCCTGTTAAAAGCTGGGATATGCTAATACTGTTGTTACTTTTGTTCCCAGCCCAATTGCCAACCTTGGTGAGAAGCTATTTTTTTTTTTTTGAAGATCCATTTATATATTTGTTTATTTATTTATCTAAAAGGCAGTGAGAGAAAGAGAGCATTTTTCTAAAGATGCATTTTTGTTTATTTGTTTTAAAGGTGGAGTTACAGAGAGAGGAAGACACACACAAACACATACACACACACACAGAGGGAGAGAGAGAGAGAGAGAGAGAGAGAGAGAGAGATCTTCTATCTGCTGGATCTCTCCCCGAGTGATTGCAGTGGCCAGGGTTGAGCCAGACTGAAGTCAGGTGCCAGGAGCATCTTTTGAGTTTCCCATGTAGGTACAGAGGTCCCAAGCACTTGCACCATTATCTACTGTTAATCCCATGTGCATTGTGCATTACCAGGGAGCTGGTTCAGAAGTAGAGCAGCCAGGACTGAAAACCATGCCCATATGAGATGCTGGCTTTGCTGTTGGTGGTTTAACTCACTAGGCCACAATCCCAGCCTTGAGAAGATATGCTGTAGTTCACAGATAACTCAAAATCACATGCAAAAAAAATGTGACAGACCATGAGCTTGTGATTGAAACTCTGCTTCAAGCTGAAGGTGCACCACCCCTCTGTCTTTTTGTAACTCTTTGGAGTAAGCTATGTAATAGATCTGAAACTTTCATTCTTCCTATAGAGACCTTCAATATTAACCATTCCAGGCTGTGAAGATAGAGAATTCACAGCAGCATGAAGCCTCCTCTTACCTTTTCCTTCCTTTCTCTACTCCTCCCCAAAAGATTATTTTACAGGAGGCTATGGGAAAATGCTGTAGTGGAATGTTCTAGAAGGGTGAGTCCACACAGTCAGAAGAAAGGATCTCAGAAAACTGAGATTAAGGAAAATGGATAAAATAAAGACAAAATAAGATGCCTACGGACGGTGAAACTGTCCATTGGATGGTACCGACGATGCCATTGAACAAGAGAACATCCATCATCCTCTGAGAGATTAATTAGTCGATGGCAAAGGTGTCTTATTTCAGCAGAAGACGAATAAATCAACACTGGTTGGAGGAAGAGATGTGTGACATGAGAGGGAATGCCAGCTGTCTTTCTGAGGGAGCGGGTTCGTGTGTCATCTGATTTTTATTTCCTGTTTTTCAGAAATGAAGAGACAGATAGACCTGCATGAGAATGAGGACAGAGCTTCAAGGAGTATTAGTCAGCTGACTTTGGCCTAGGTTTCATTGTAAGTTCATATTATCAAATCCGCAGAGGAATCCATCTACAAAGCTGCTGAATTAAAATGAAGACAGATCACAAGGGCAGCAATTAAAGAGTTTATTTATTTATTATTTATATTTTATTTGAAAGGCAAACAAACAGAGTAACAGATGGAGAAAGATCTTCCTTCCATTGATTTACTTCCCAAATGTCCACAATAGCCAGAGCTAAGCTAGGCCAAAGCCATGAGCCTGGAACTCTATCCAGGCTTCCCTGGTTGGAGGCAGAGATCCAAGTATTTGGCCATCACCTGCTGCCTCCCGGGGAAACTGAATAAAAAGCAGAGTAGCCCAGACTCCAATCAGGCTCTCTGATATTGGATATGGATGAACACTGTACAAAATGCTACATGAAACACCCACCCAAGGGCAACAATTTATGTGTAAAGCCACTGGAGGCAGTAACTTTGGGAATGAATGCTCTACGGCAGGAAAGCTAGTTCTATTCACTTTCCCACCAGATATAGGAACGGAGGTAGGAAGTGAGCTGAATTTCAGCATATCTTGTAATGTGGCATTTCCATTTAAGAGTCCAGCCTCAGAATTAGAAGTTTGGTATTAAATGTAGTCTCCCATTTCTCATGTGCCAACTACAGGAATCCTGACTTTTCCATCAGTTACATTCCTCAAAGATTTTTTTTTTGTTTTGTTTTGTTTTGTTTTGACAGGCAGAGTGGACAGTGAGAGAGAGACAGAGAGAAAGGTCTTCCTTTTGCCGTTGGTTCACCCTCCAATGGCCGCCGCGGTAGCGCGCTGCGGCCGGCGCACCGCGCTGTTCCGATGGCAGGAGCCAGGTGCTTCTCCTGGTCTCCCATGGGGTGCAGAGCCCAAACACTTGGGTCATCCTCCACTGCACTCCCTGACATTCCTCAAAGTTTTAAGCATGATCTGATAATCTTACTTACAATATTCTTGTGGTCAGTATGGTACTTTGAATATTTGTGTTTCTTTCTCTCCTTTTTCTTTTTATGCCCTTTTTCAACTCAGTTATTAAGTTAATGGCTACACTCAGAATGCATGATGTTCCCCGGATCGCAGTACTGAGAATTTTGAGGGGAAAAAACTTTAATTACAGTATGATGATCTAACTTCCTAATGCTATGACTCTAGAGAATGAAAGAACAATGAATGTGACAAACCTATGATGTCCTGGTTGCAATTTTCTCAATACTGTTGCCTTAATTCACTTTTAAAATGAGATGTATTCCTGCTAAAGCTGAAATTGTTAACAAACACCATGGAGCCAAATGGTTGGCATAACTTCCAGCTTAGATATCAACCTTCCTAATTTGTTCTTTTGTAAATTAGTAGTTCTTATTTTCACACCATTCTGATGTCTTTCTCATGTTGGTTCCCATTAAGGAGATTTGTACGAATAAAACAAGCAAAACTAATGCATCACAGGAGCAATAACGTACTGTCTTTAGAGGAATTTTGGTCAACAATTAGAAGTTTCCTTTTCCTTGACATTCAATGAATAAATTCATACATTTTAAGAAAGCAATCAATGAAAGATCATTAAATAGGAAGTAGATATTATTTGGAAGAGGATTTCAAATGTATCTCTATTTCTTATTTCTTAAATATTAAATCATAATAAAATATTGTCTTCACTTAATACTTCTGTTAGCAAAGTCTCTTCTTTAAGTCTTTTGTACACAAGAGTAGACCTAGCAACCACCTCCTTAGGCACAGAGGAAAAAGTGGCCCATCACTGGATCTCAGTGACATATCCTTTCAGAGATGACACAATTTCCTTTAAGTTTTAAGCATTATAATAAAATTATTTATTTATCTTATTTGACAGGTGGAGAGAGAGAGAGAAAGTGGGTAGGGGGGAAAGAAAGAGAGAGAGTTTCCCATACACTGATTCACTCTCCAAATGTCTCCAATGTCTGGGAATAGGCCAGGCCAAAGCCATGAGCCAGGAGCTCAATCTAGGTTTATCATATGGGTGAACAAGACCACTTGAGCCATCTCTGTTGCCTCCCAGGGAATGCATTAACTGGAATTAGGAGCAGAGCCAGGTCTCAAATTCACACACTTAGATGTGCGTTGTAGGCACCCCAGGAGGAATCTTGAGTACTGGGCCAGTTTCCTCTCAACTTTCCCTTTCTTATTAGGGTGCTTTGAATTCTCGTAGTAGTACCACACAGTGAACGTGGATTTTTTTAACAATGTTTATAAAACTTAAAAGTCCAATATCACACTTTCTCTCCTTCATCTTGTTCTTATTTATCTAGTAGATGGGAGGGCTTCAGATTCCTCTACTGTGCTTTCCTACTGATTCTTGGAAGGTACATAAGATACCTTCTGCTGAGGCAGAAGTTTCCTGTGGTCCCAGGAAAGGTATACTCTTTGAGCTTAATCTCTTCTGGTTTTGTAGCTTTGCACTCTAAAGTAATTTGGCAGTTCTATCAATATGGATTGGAACCCTCAACAATATGGTATCATCCTATATTTTCAGATTTATCTCTCATTCTGTTAATGATTGTTTCTCCGAACACTAATATATTACTTAGTATTATCAAAATTTATCTTATTTTTTATTTAAATGCTAGTGTAGGTTTGAGATGTAGTTTATATTTCAGAATCTTTATTGAAGGGAATTGCAAATGAGTAAAGAAAGGGAAATTTTATCACTGTTTAAGGGTAGATGGAGATTTGTTGTCTCTTTTTAAGAGATTTTATTATAATATATTCAGTACCTACAAAAGAGTAGCATATGTATGAAAAATATGGACAGAGGAACCTATGATTTTCATGGAGGCGGGTGCTGTGGCATAGTGGGTTAAAGCCTCAACCTGTGGCTCTGGTTCAAGTCTCAGCTGCTTCTCTTCCAATCCAGCTCTCTGCTATGGCTTGGAAAAGCAGTAGAAGATGGCCCAGATCCTTGAGCCCCTGCACCCTCATGAGAGACCTAGAAGAAACTCCTGGCTTCGGATCTCCTCAGCTCTGGCTGTTGCGGTCATTTGGGGAGTGAACTAGTGGAATGAAGACCTCTCTCTCTCTCTCTCTCTCTCTGGCTCTACCTTTCTCTGTAACTCTGTGTCTCAAATAAATAAAATAATTCTTTAAAAATTATTTCTGTATCCATAAAATTAAAAATTGAATATGCAAAGCTAAGAATGTGGGAGAGACTATGATAACAGTATGCCTCACAATTTTTCAAGTGGTAGATCCAGGTGTTTTGTATAATTTGTATAGGATCTTCTCTTTGGTATCAATTATCTTATGAATTCCCTTGCTCTGTATGCAGTGTCTAAAAGAAGAAAATATAAAATTAAATAATTCAGAAGAGAAAGATACATAGACTTGAAGGAGAATATTTCCCTATCTATGCAACATTATAAAATTGCAAACTAGATAGCAGATTATTGTTCAGAGACTGCAGCACTTACAGAGGAAATGGAAGTGTATAACATGCTCATATTTGAGGATGCATGGAAAGGTATTAAAATTTTAATACTGTAGCCTATGAACTGCATACAAAATTCAGTATATTGAGGGAGCATCTTCACAACTAACCACCAAAATGATGAGAATGTAGCACTTTTTATGAAAATGCAATATGGAAACTATGGTCAATTGGACACTTTTAAATAACTATTTTTTAAAAATATTTATTTATCTATTTGAAAGCCTTTCCTTGAAGTCTCCAGACTTACATGGTCAGAAGGAGTGGTTGAAGAAAAGGGGAGTTCAATGAGGGATCATTACCATTGAATGATATCTTGTAGGATTGACTTAACTCCTAAGATGATTGACATTCTTGTTGGCTTGCATATGACCAACTGCAATCAAACCAGTGGCAGATGAAGAAGATCTAACCAGTGTGGGAATGACAAACACACAACAGAGAAATGTTCAAAAACATCTACTCAAAAGCCATTCACGAATCTACTGTCAGGTCTCAGAGAGGTTACGCAGCAGAAATTAAATATTATCCTTCCAATTTAAAAATGTTCCAATAGTTCTAGCATATGCATTTATTGTAGTTAAATGCACAATAAATTAAATAATTATTTTACCTTTAGTACTTTTCCTTGTAAATTTAAGAAAAAGAATTACTTTTTAAACCTACATAATGTCTTTTTAAAAAAATATTATTTACTTACAATTCAAGATGAGAGAGAGAGGAGATATCTTCCATCCACTGACACATTCCTCAAATGGCCACAATGGCTGTCGGGCTGGCCCAGGCCAAGCCAGGAGCTTGGAGTTTCTGGGTCTCCCAGGTGGGTGCAGGGGCCAGCACACTTGGGCCATCCTCCATTATCTTCCCAGGCACATCAGAAGGGAGCTGCATTAGAAAACATGTGATATTTGTCTTTTGGGGTCTGGCTTGTTTCACTAAGCATAATGATCTCCAATTGTATCCATTTTCTTGTAAAAGACAAGCTTCCATTCTTATTTATGGCTAAATAGTATTCCATTATGTATATATCACATTTTGTTTATCCAGTCATCAGTTATTGAAAATTTGGGCTGATTCTATATCTTAGCTATTATGAATTGGGCTGCTAATAAACATGGGGGTACAGGTAACTCTTTAGTATCCTGATTTCATTTCCTTTGGGTATACTCCCAGGAGTGCGATGGATGTTTTCCATAATGGTTGTATCAGTTTACATCTCAGTATGTTTCCTGCAAACGTTAGGTAGATTAGGAAGTTTGTAGATAAGGATAAGAATGAACACAGATGTTACTTGCAAATATTCAAAAGCAGATCTGGAGCATTCACCAAAAAAAAAAAATCTGCTTACTGAACAATCAATTTGCAATGTTTACCTCTTAGTATATTACCAGAAACTGAAGGATTCAAAAGTTTCTGGTGTTTCTATTCTGTTCCATTGGTCTATCCATCTGTTTCTGTACCAGGACCATGCTATTCTGATTTCAACTGCCCTTTAGTATGTCCTGAAATCTGGTATTGTGCTGCCTCCAGCTTTGTTTTTGTTGTACAAGATTGCTTTAGCTATTCGAGGTCTCCTGTGCCTCCATATGAATGTCAGCATCATTTTTTCTAGATCTGAGAAGAATGTCTTTGGTATTTTGATTGGTTTGGGAGAATGGACATTTTGATGATATTGACTCTTCCAATCCATGAGCATGGAGGATTTTTCCATTTTTTGGTATCCTCTTCTATTTCTTTCTTTAAGATTTTGTAATTTTTGACTCACTACATCCTCTTAGATCTCTACTTGATCCCACAGATCATTCAGCAATCTTAGTTATTCTAATTTGTATTCCTTTGATTTCTTTTTCTTGTCTAAAGACTCTGGCTAAAGCTTCCAGAACTACAATGAATGAATGAATGAATATTAATTAGTACAATGAATAGTGATAGTGACAGCAGGCATGCTTTCCTGGTTCTGGATCTTAATGGAATGCTTCCAGCTTTTCCCCATTCACTATGATGATGACTATGGGTTTGGTGTAAATTGCCTTGAATGTGTTGAGGAATGTTCCTTCTATACCCAATTTACTTAAGGTTTTTATCATGAAAGCATGTTGTATTCTATCAAATGCTTCCTCTTTATATATGAATATAAGCTTCTGGGGTTTTTTTGGTTCAATTTGTTAATGTGATGTATTACATTTATTGATTTCTGTGTCTTGAAATTTAGGTATAAATTCCACTTGGTTTGGGTGGATGATCTTTTTGATGTGTTATTTGATTGAATTAGCTAATGTTTCTTGAGGATTTTCACATCTATGCTTGTGACTATAAAGTAAATTATAAGTATGTCAACCTAAAAATTAAAAGAAAAATTAAAAAGAAAGAGGAAGGATGGTGGGGGTGGGGAGACAGGGAGAGACAGAAGGGTAAGAAGTATCGGCCGGCGCCGTGGCTCAACAGGCTAATCCTCCGGCTTGCGGCGCCGGCACACCGGGTTCTAGTCCCAGTTGGGGCGCCAGATTCTGTCCCAGTTGCCCCTCTTCCAGGGCAGCTCTCTGCCATGGCCCGGGAAGGCAGTGGAGGATGGCCCAAGTCCTTGGGCCCTGCACCCAATGGGAGACCAGGAGAAGCACCTGGCTCCTGGCTTCGGCTCAGCACGATGCAGCGGCCATTGTAGGGTGAACCAATGGCAAAAAGGAAGACCTTTCTCTCTGTCTCTCTCTCTCACTATCCACTCTGCCTGTAAAAAATAAAAAATACATAAAAAATAAAAAAGAAGTATCACTATGCTTTTAAAACTGTATATGAAATGCATGAAATTTGTTCCCTTTTTAGAAATTTTAAAAATAAAAATTAACATAGTCTCCAATATTGCTGAGAGTCTGAGAACAAAATTCTCTCATTTCTTCCATTCCTGATTTTACAAAGGATATGGGACTGAGAAAATGACAAATAGGTCACTAATAGAATTACTTAGTACTTTTGAATCAGAATTAATTTTTATATCAGACATCAATAGACTATGTGTCTCTGGGGATAAAGCTGAATATTCAGCATCTAATGGTTGTGTGGGAGGGCCTTTGGATGGTTAATGAGTTACCAGTGTTGACAAACGCATGGTAAAAATTCATGATGTAAACTCTATGAATTGCTTAGGACTACTTAGAGAGAATTGTATGCCATTTATTTTATTATATTTAATGACTTTATATTATTAAATAATCTAGGAGAGAGACATACACTTTTGGCAATGATAGGGTATCTATCATCAAACCAGTATCTTTGATGTCAACAATTATAAAGGCAACAAAATGGAGGAATCTGGAAAACACCATGCTGAGTGAATTAAGCCAGTCCCAAAGGGACAAATATCATATGTTCTCCCTGATCGATGACAACTAACCAACCACAAAAAAGGAAACCTGTTGAAGTGAAATGGACACTATGAGAAAGAGTGACTTGATCAGCCCTTGTCCCGACTGTTGATGTACAATTTAATACTTTATCCCTTTTAGTATTTTTTTGTTCTAGTTAATTTTATTGGTTGAACTCTATAATTAACAGACATTTATTCTTAGGTGTTGAAATTTAACTGAAAAGTGATCTCTGTTAAATATAACAGTGGGAATAAGAGAGGGAGGAGATGTACAATTTGGGACATGCTCAAGCTGACTTGCCCCAAATGGTGGTGGAGTTAGGAATGTGCCAGGGGATTCCAATACAATCCCATCAAGGTGGCATGTACGAATGCCATCTCACTAGTCCACGTGATCAAATTCAGTTCACAATTGATCATACTGATAAGTCTAAGGGTGAAAGGGATCACACAAACAAGACTAGTGTCTGGGAATCCTAACTGATAGAATCAAAAAGGGAGAGAACGATCCACATGGGAAGCGGGATACACAGCAGACTCATAGAATGGTGGAAGTCCTAAACAGCACTCTGGCCTCAGAATCAGCCTTTAAGGCATTCAGATCTGGCTGAAGAGCCCATGAGAGTATTTTAGGCATGGAAAGCCAAGAAAATCTGGAAAAAAAAAAAACACAACTAAATGAAAGGTCTCTGTGAGTGAGATCCCAGTAGAAAGAACAGGCCATCAAAGAAGGAGGTACCTTTCTCTGAAGGGAGGAGAGAACTTCCACTTTGACTATGACCTTATTTAAATAAGATTGAAGTCGAAGTCAGCAAACTCAAAAGGCTTCCATAGCCTTGGCAATTCATGACTAGAGCCTAGGGAGATTACTGATGCAATAAACAAGAGTGTCAATCGTTAAGTCAACAACAGGAGTCACTGTGCACTTACTCCTCATGTAGGATCTCTGTCCTTAATGTGTTGTTCAATGTGAATTAATGCTATAACTAGTATTCAAACAATATTTCACACTTTATGTTCTTTGTGGGTGCAAACTGATGAAATCTTTACTTAATATATACTAAATCTATCTTCTGTATATAAAGATAATTGAAAATGAATTTTGATGTGAATGGAATGGGAGAGGGAGCGGGAGATGGGAGGGTTGGGGTGGGAGGGAAGTTATGGAGGGGAAAGCCATTGTAATCCATAAACTGTACTTTGAAAATTTATATTTACTAAATAAAGTTAAAAACATAAAATTCACTTAACAAAATAATTATTTGAAAGCATTGTATGAATAATCAACACATCTAGAATTTGAAAGAGTAGTATTCCATAGAGGAAAATATGTATTTAGGTGAGTCCAAAATGTTCTATATATTTTTGCACCTGAAATATTTGTTGATTCTAATTGTGATGTCATGACATTATTGATGTTTAATTAATTGTAAATTAAAGCAATCAGCAAATAGTTTAGCTAAAACTGAAACAACAACAACAAAAAAAACAGACCACAAGTTAGGAAGGCTGTGGAATAACTGGAACTCTATTATACTTCTTGCGAGAATGTGATGACAATAAAGCTGTTACTTTGGAAAACAACTTATCAGTTTCTTACAATGTTATAGATCGCACCATTTCATTTCCAGGTATTCACACACAAGTTAATAAAGAAAATAAACATTAAACATAGTCACACACACACACACACGTGTACAAATGTTTTTGTCATTTTTATTTTCAATATCCCTAAATTGCCTAAGTTAATGATTAGCAGCAGAGTGAGGGAAGATTTGGGGATGCTGATAATCTATCCTGGCTTCAGTGATGCAGGTTTCATCAATTTGGTTACTTGGAAAATTTCATTGTATATATATATAATATGTGCATATTTAAGTATTTGTTATACTTAAATATTTGCTTTAGATATACATATATGAAATTCAATTATGTACTTTCTATTAATATAAAATAATAGTATTTTGAAATATTATAAAATGCTATCAGGTTTCAGTTATCCATATGATCATTTTTCAGTGTTTTAGTCATTCTGAAAAAATAATAATGCCAGATGAATTTTTTTCTCATTATCAAGTCCACTCTTTTGTGCCTCTACATCATTTTTATTTTTGCATTTTAATTTCACAATTAACAAAAACAAAATAATTTGGAAGGCATAGCTAATGCTTTTGGAAAGTATTTGAAGAGTACATGCCAAACAAACATAAAAGAACTTCAGATTATTTACTCTTGGACTTTTTCTGCATTATTCTCGTATGTTTAGCAAATGAAATCCAAAGTTGAGTAGCTTGAGCTCATATCTTTTTCATTTTTAATTTTTGTGTTCTTATTTCAGGAGGCAGAGAGAGAAAGAGAGAGAGAGAAAGTTTCTTTCTGCTGGTTTACTCTTCAAATACCAAAAATGTTAAAGACTGGGTCAGTCCAGAGCCAGTAATCAGTAACTCAATACAAGTCTTCAATTGGACAGAAGGTACTCAATTATTTGAGATATTATTACTAGCTTACAATACCTGTATTAACAGAAAATTGGAGTCGGGAGGTAGAGCCAGATATCAAACCTAGGTACTCTAGTGTGGGATATGTGTATCTTAAACATTAGAATAAATATCCAACCCACATCTTGTTATTTCATTTGCAAATGTCTGAAGGCTTGATTGAGGAACATACATCTGAAATGCTTCTCTGGGAATACAAATTCAGATGCTTACAAGGATCAATTCAAAATGAAAAACTGTAAGCAGTTTGGGGTCAGCACCTTGGCGCACTAGGTTAATCCTCCACCTGTGGCACCAGCATCCCATATGGGCACTGAGTCTAGTCCTGGTAGCTCCTCTTCCAGTCTAATTCTCTGCTGTGGCCTGGGAAGGCAGTGGAGGATGGCCCAAGTGCTTGGACCCCTGCACCCACATGGGATACCAGGAGGAGACACCTGGCTCCTAGCTTTGGATCAGTGTAGCTCTGGCTGTTTGCGGGATGAACCAATGGAAGGAAGACCTTTCTCTCTGTCTCTCCCTCTCACTGTCTGTAACTCTACCTGTCAAATAAACAAATAAAAAAATCTTTAAAAAAATCAGGTAAGCAGTTTGGACAAATTGATAGAGAAAATAGTCACTATATACAAATTAAATGGTTAGTACAAGCATGATAATGAAGGACATCTGACACCAGAAATTGATGGGAGCTGTGGTCAGATGGGGACCATATGTTTTCTCCAACCACATTCTTGGTTCCATGAAGGTGTACAGGTACAATGGCTATCCTGATTTGCACTGAGAAGAAAACTGTAGAATCCAGAATTTGGCATATAAATCTCTTGATTCAAATAATGATAAGTAATTCTCAAGATTTTTTTAAAAAACTAAGTCGTAACACCAAAACAAATACATCTGTGTATGAAATCTATCATGTTTTCATCTCCTTCATAATATAAAAATGCACTAGAAGTTGTTGTATTCCTAACGATAGGTGGCAAACTTATGTTTTGGACAGGAATCATGCAAAGATTTTCAACTTTGCTCTGCTTGTTAGAATCCCAAGTTTGAATTTCCAATTTTCCTTTGAGTGGCATATTGGAACTTAAAATACATATCATAACACACACACACACACACACACAAACATACAAAGTTCTTCAAAAATGTTTGTGGAGGCAAGAGCATTTCATCTAGCAAATTAAGATGCCAGTTTAGAGACTTATACCCCATGTTGGCAAATCTGGGTTTGATTCCCAGCTTCGCCTTATGACTCCAGCTTCCAGTTAATGTAGATCCTGAATTTAGCTGACAGGTTCTCCAAGAAAGTCATGTGAAAAGGGCATGATGAAAATATCAGACTTCAGAGGTAGCTCCCTCTGAATTTGCCTCCATTCCCTACTTTCTAGCTGTGTGAGTTTAGGAGTAGTTCTTAACTCCTCTGACTCCATTTTCCATTTATGGAGTCATGGAAATCAATGGTGGATGTTTGTAAAGCACTGACTATTAAGTCAAAGTATAATTAATGATTAAAAATGGATTAAAGCCACTCAGAGTGACTTCCCACCAGAAGACGTTATGAAAAGACAGAAAGAAGAGCACTATCCCGTTGAGAAACCTGACAAGTACTCTCATCCAGACGTTCAAGATTACCATCAACAGTGATGAATATTATTAAAAGTATGAGTATACACCCTTGATATGATATGATCCAAACAGCATTTTACATCATGAGATTTTTTTCCCCCTTACAAATCTGTTACCACTGTTTAATCATGAGAAAAACATTGAATTCCAAAAGAAAGACATCTTATGCCTGACCAGTAGTCCTCAAAGCTGTCAAAGTCATCAAAAATAATGAAAGCCCAAAATGTCCATGGCCACAAAGATTCTAAGGAGAAATGAGGATTGAATACAATATCAGATCTTGAATGGGATCCTAGGACAGAGAAAAAGCATTGGATAAAAAACAAAGAAAATATGAATAAAGTATGGACTTTGGCTGACAGTAATATATCAGTATGGGTTCATTCACCTTAAGAAATACACCGTACTAATCTGTTAATAACAGAAGACACTATGTGTGTGTGTGTGTGTGCGTGCTTGAGGGAAGGGACTGTAGGAAACCTTACTATCTTCTCAGTGTTTCTGTAGATCTAAAACTATTAAAAAATTAATCCATCAAAAATTTTTAAAAAATTATATGTGGATCTTTTGTTAGCATCTGTGCTGAAAAGCTGAGACTTCTCCTCTCTGGGCTACGAGCAGTGTATGCCTCTGGTCTTTCAGAGTGGAGAGTTCAATTTATAAATTAGCCAAGGTGATGCCTCTCTGATAGATAAGCACCTTAATTTGAATGCTTCTCATATACATGTGTATCTATATTCATACACATACACTACAAGTTTATTAGAAGAAAAAGTCAAGAAAACTAGTATGTAATGGAAATATGCTGTATGGCAATCTTTAAACTTTGCAACAGTTAAACACACACACACACACACATATGCATTTCTGATTTTGCTAATGGAAGAACTAAGAGTAAGGAAAATACATTGACTACTGACAATTACATAATTTGCATGAAGCAGAGACTGGATTTCAACCTAGGTCTGCTTCACTTTAAAAACCTTTTCATTATTCTGGGGCACTCTCCAGGTTCTGCATAAAATAATGGACAGAAGTGATTTACAGATTCAAAGACCCATTCAGGGCCAAGGAGACCTCAATTATGTGGAATAGTCCTTTAATTAACCTGTTATGTACATTGAGCAAAATGACTTCTACAGCTAGTCATTTTAAAATCCAGGCCAGTCATTCTTGCTGTGGGAAGGCTTCTAAAACATTCTGTAAATATATATTAGGATAATGTCTATAGAGTACTCCATAATTTGAGCAGAATCATATAGATATTTTCAGAAGCAGCTAGGGATGCTAAATATTTATTTTCTTTATTTCACTCTCTGGAAATTATTCTCCACGTAAGTATTCTAAGAAATGCTGACATAGAATGAATTTGACATTTTCAAGGACTATGGAGGCACTTTACTGGACAGCTCGGTGTAACTTTATAGTGGGTTTCTAAAGCCTTAGATATTTTATGACAAAGCCTGCTGACTTTGTTTTATGGAGTATTCCTTTTAAAGGGACTGCATTTGTTACAACCCGATTTCTGGCAGGAATAAATGATCTTACATCCTGTATTACACACTGTCACTATTAATAAATGACAGGGGAAAACAACAATAATAATTTTCAGAGAGATGAAAAGGGTGTGTTCAAGGGAAATGCCAATAGAGATTTTAGCATAATCATCATAATTAAAGGGAAAGCATGGACACTGTAGCATATGAAATTAACTAACCTTCCATTTTAATGTGTGGACACTAACCTATTTGTGGCCAGTGATATAATCTGATTTGCACATTTTACCTTGAAATGTATGTGCCTGGTTTGTTGTTGCCTTTCATCTGTCACACTTGAACAGAAACTAAACAGTTTTGACTTTGTAAATGAAGCAGCGTTAACAGTTGCCTTCTTGTGTCAACTCTGCAAGAATTTGGCTTTCTACCTTCCTTCTTTGGCATGGTTTTCCTGTTGGGCATACTGATGTTAAATTCCAAGCTTTTTTGTCTCTGTACATTTCTACCCATCACTCATTCCTTTCATTCACTTAACAACTTTGGAGATAAAACTTTTGCTATTGCCTGTGATTATTTTCTTATGTCTAATATATTTAGTTGGAGGCCAAGCTTTTACATACAGAAATCATTCTGAAAAGGCTTTAAGGAATTTAACTGACACCGCACTGACAAGCAGATAATGCAATTGAAACATACAACTATTATTTGATCGTTAGGAAATGTTCAGGGTATCTGTGCATCCACAAGAGTTATCATCTTTCTAATTGGACAATCCTGGAAAAAGAAGGGAATTGGATTGGATAAGTCAGTCAGAAATCTTTAAACTTGAAGCCATGTCTTTCAACTCCATGATGCACATAAACAAAATTGCATAGCTGGGCCAAAATAAATTCCTGTGACTATTCTCTTGTTTTGGTTAGAGGTTGGGAAATGTTGTTAGAATAATCATGTCACAGTAATTTTTTAAATTAAATAGAACAAAGGTTCAGTTTACCCTTTGAGTAGAAAATAAATTTTTTTTAATTGTAAGTCTACAAGATCATGAAGAAGGAATAATATGTTACTGAACTATAGGGAGTGTTGTTTACCTTTCTGTTTTCTCATTTTGATCCCATTGTTTGTAACAATTCATGCCGCACTCAGGAGAAGCACCATGTGATAAGGTTGGTCTGTGGATTGTTTTCTGGAGCTTGTGCTCTTTCCAGCGAAGTATAGTGAAAGTATTTGGTTGAAGACAGTCAAGTGTTCTACAACACTCCAGAGGGGCATTCCCCTGCCTGTCATAATACGCAAAGTTATGAACAGAATGCGAGCTGATTTTCTTTCATTTAAAACAAACAAAAAATGGGCAAGTTTATTCTAGTGGTTAACACATCCACATTCCACACTGGAGTACCTGGCTTCAGTTCAGCATCCTGCCAATGTCGACTATGAGAGGCAGCTGTGTTAATTAATCGGCTTCCCACTACTCTCACTGGAGATCTGAACTGAGTTCCTGCCTCTCATCACTGACCCAGCCCAAACCTGGCTATTGAAAACATTTAAGAAGTGAACCAGTTGTTGAGAACCCTCTCTCTATCTGCAGCATGCCACACACATCTCCTGCCCTGCCTCTCAAATAAGAACCTTTTTTGTTTTTGTTTTTGAAAAATGCATGTCTTAGGACTGTGCGGGCCATGCAGCACATTCTCTCTAGTATACAGGACTATTATGGCTAAATATTACCTTAATAATGAAGTGATAAATTACCGTATGTATGTATCTCAAAACAGTGATGGCATTTTGCTTTGAAGTACAGTACTCCAACAGCACAATCTCTGCATAATAAGGAAAGATCTTTCAATAAGCCTAGGTTTTTAAAATTTTAATGGCTCTGGGAGGGCAGTGGAGGATGGCCCAAGTGCTTGGAACCCTGCACCCACATGGGAGACCAGGAGGAAGCACCTGGCTCCTGGCTTCGGATCAGCGCAGCGTTGGCTGTGGCGGCCATTTGGGGAGTGAACCAACGGAAGGAAGACCTTTCTCTCTGTCTCTCTCTCTCTCTCTCACACTGTCTATAACTCTACCTGTCAAAAAAAAAATAATGGCTAACCACCCTTCTCCAAATTTGGTTGAGAGTGAGATGAAGTTATGATTATTTACTACTTATAAATCCAATAATTACTCAAATTTTCCCACAATTTATCATCTTTTGGTGTCGAGTCTACATGATAGCTTTAGGTACAAAGAAAATGATATAAGTGAAATTAAGTAAAATAGTGTTCATTAGCTAGACACTGATGTAAACATGGAGGAAGAATCCTGGCAGGTTTTCTGGAGCCCCATTTAGGGTTCCTTTACCCCGGGTCCCATTCAATCCTCAGAGGCTCAGATCAAAGCAGACCACAAGAATGGCAAAGTTTCACCTCCTTGCTCTAGCCTCTCTCTGGGACTGTGCCAAATCATTGCAAAGGAATTGAAACCAAAGATAGAGATGAAATCTGTGTCCTGAAGGCCTACTTTAAGTTGAACAAAAGTTACAGATGGGCCAGATACAGACTGTCATGCCAGATAATGAGAGTCCAAGGAAAGACAGTCCAACCAGGATGCACATCCAGACTATTACACATCAGAAAGGAGCATGCTTGATTATCCAGTGGTATAGACCTTGTAAATTGGTCCAGTCAGTGTCTTAGCATTTGAAAACCGAGATACTTTTCTTGGAAAAATCAGAAACATTAATGTGAGAGGGACCGCATCTTCCACCCCAGGGCTCTGTCTCTGGGACCACATTTGGGCTGATCTTTTCAAAGATTTGTCTTCAAGTTTCTTTTTTTTTTTTTTTAATTTTATTTAATGAATATAAATTTCCAGTGTACAGCTTATAGATTACAATGGCTTCCCTCTCCCATAACTTCCCTCCCACCCGCAACCCTCCCCTCTCCCGCTCCCTCTCCCCCTTCCATTGCATCAAGATTCCTTTTCAATTCTCTGTATATACAGAAGAACAATTTAGTATAAAGATTTCAACAGTTTGCACCCACATAGAAACACAAAGTGAAACATACTGTTGAGTACTAGTTATAGCAATAAATCACAATGTACAGCACATTAAGGACAGAGATCCCACATGAGGAGCAAGTGCACAGTGGCTCCTGTTGTTGACCCAACAAATTGACACTCTAGTTTATGGCGCCAGTAACCACCCACAGGAGCCAGAGATTGGAAGCTCTTTCCCAAGGACCACACAGGGAATCTCTGCTGCCCTCAGTGTGGGCTCCAATTCTCCTGCAGTCTCCCACTGGGTTGCCAAGTTAGATGCTAATCTCCTGTTATTTCACCCCTCCCCCCAGAGTCATGTTTTTCTGCTAGGCTCAGGGCCGGTGCAGACCTGAGGTCGCCCTGCTTATGATGTATGTCAAAATGGCGCCTGCTCTTTGTCTTGCTCGCCTTTGAGGGGTGAGTGGAGGGAGAGAAACTCGTGTCCGTATCGGTCACTTTTTTTTTTTCCTCTCTCTCTTCTAGTTAGCCTGGTGAACTTTTCCCCATGGAGTTTCAAGCCTCGTTCCCTCTAGCCTCCTCTTTCCGCTTGCCTGCTGGTGTCTCGGGCTATTGAGGTTCGGCTCACCTCGCGTTCCAGCGCTGGTGCGTTGAGTCCCCCGCTGGTGTCCCGAACTTGGGCTCCCACGCTCTCCAGGCAGGTCCACTGTGAATCACTAGTTCCAGAAGAGTTTCCTCTGCTGTTTCTTCCCCTACTCTTCCTTGACCCTGCAGTATCTCCTCTTTTATTAACCTGTCTTGACCCCCGGACTAATAGTGTGCTTCCCTTCCGCCATCTTGCCGCTCTCCCGACGAATTATGCTTTTAAATCCCAAGTTTCTCCTTGTATCTTCATTTCTGTTGTTTCTCAATCACACTTGGAATGTCTCATCTTTTACTTTGATGGTGTAATTAAAATATTATGTAAATTTATAATGGAATCATATCTAACTCAAGGACTAGATTCTATAATCAACAGTTTAGGCAAAAGTTGCAGCCAGAATTACTCTTGAAAGTCACTGGAATTATGCTGCAAGTGTTAGGGCATGGACCCTATTGGCTTAACACCCAAAATTAATTTCTTTTACGTATCTTTGAATAGTATTATGATTTCCTGTTTATTTTACTAGAACAGAATAAAGTGTCAAATCCAGGAATTAATACTTTTCTCTCTCTCTTTTCCTCTTCCATTTATAAGTAGTTATATTCAGAAGCATATAATGTATACACTATTATACCACCAGCTCCTGGAGTTGTAGGAACTCTTTTTTCCTAAGGTGACTTTACTGTCTATATTCTATTCCATTGCAGCCTGATTTCCTTGTCTCACTTTCAGAACGCATCCTTATTTCCAATTAATTATAGCTCTTATGTAAAACCCCAAAAATGATGACTTGACAAGGTAGAAAAGCACACAGGTGGTAAGTCAAGGGGATGACACATGAGAAGAAGGGCAGGAATGCAGAAATAAAGGAGATATGTGGAAAGTAGGGAAAAAAAGAAGAGAAAATGAAAGAAAGGGAATAAAATGGGAATGATCAGATATAGGAAAGAAACAGCAAAAGGAGGAAAGGTGTATGGAAAGGATTAAGATGAATAAACTATAGAAGGCAGAAATTCTGTCTTCTCTCATATAGATAATATAAATGGAAACATTTCAATTATAAAAGGTGTTTTGGTTGTTACAATCCCAGATAGTCAGAGACCTTGTGTTGATCTCTATGGCCACAGGTGGGTTCTTGGTGTCAACAGGAGACAGAAATCAATCATGAGTCAGAAAAATGAAATAAATAATTTTATTGAGGAAAGTGACACAGAGCAGCCTGCTCCAGAAACAACACAACACCTGTACATTGTCTTAGTTTGTATTGTATGGGCTTTGTTAAATGTATGTTAATATATTTGCAGAATATTCATCTTACTTCTGTGAAAGGGGCAGCAAATTTCAGGAATTACAGATCCACCTCTTGTCTCACCTTGTATGATTACTTTCCTAAGCTTTCATGGCAATTGTAAACTCTTGTGGCACTAAGGGGAGTGGTTTTTACTATGATAATGCATTACAATGAGGGTATAATGACGCTGAAGAAAGGGTAGCAGTTAAACTGAATGCCATGTTAGATCCAACTCAGTTGTACCAGTCTCTGTTCTGCCCTTGTTATCTTCTAGTCTTTGCAAGACCTTGGTTTTGTTGTCTAGTTTCTGGTGGGTAGGAGCTGGGGCTAGTCATGTACTGTCTCTGTTATCTGCTTAAAACTTAAAATAAAATTAAAAATAAAATGAATGAAATATATCATGATTTCTCACTATTAATAAATTATTATTTACTAGTTGATTAAATGTTTGTTGATTATATGGTAGAAAAGCAAAATATGGTTAATGTTCATAACTATATATGAGACACAAGTAAATGAGGACAACTTTGTAGTGACAATAATAGAAGGGAAAAATTCCATCAGTGTTTACCAGTGGTTGGAAGCTCATTAGAAAGATGCCTCAAAGAAGAGACCAAAATGATTTAATGGAGAACTGTACACTATTTTGAAAGGGAAATAATGTGTTTGATTTTAAAGTGTTGTGTTTATGTTAACATTATGACTCTGAGCCAGAATTTTTTTAAAATTTCTATTCATATAAAAGGAACAGATTTCATATATTTCTTAATACAATTCTAAGAATATAACTGTACTTCCCTCCCTCCCTCAACCTGCCCTCCTTCCTTTTTTTCCCTTTAAGTTTTGAAATAATTTCAATTTACTTTATAATCATAAGCTTAAGGCACCACTAACCATAATGTTTAACAAGTAAAAAGTAGAAAGACTATTTTCCCACAGGAGTAAATAAACAGTAATTAAATTATATAAGTTTCATTTTCATACATTGTATTTTTTTGTATTTTCCTTGAAAACATATGATATTTGTCTTTTTGGGACTGGCTTATTTCAGTAAGTATAATGGTGTCCAGTTGCACCCTTTTTGTTGCAAAAGACAGGATTTTTCTGAGCAGATGTTTCATCTATAAGAAAGATAACATTCTCTCTATAACCCCAACTTTCAAACTAATAAATAAATATTTAAAAATAGATAACGTGGACATAGTCATTTAGTTCACAGTGAGATATATTTGGTTTTTGCACATAATATGTAAGACACATGTGTTTAATGATAGGGGGAGTGTATCTCAGAACAATAAACATCTTCCAAGTGGGAAGAAGAGGTGAGAGTGATCCCTGAACTGACCAATAAAACTAAAAATCTGTTGAGTGGCCAAATTTATTTGAAGTTTTCAATGTCTTTGTTGTGCATCTCTATGACTCAGAACAGCATACATATTTTGTTTCTCCCTATTGGGACAGCTATCCATGGTTCTTTCATATTTCCACCTGTGAGTTTGTGAGCAGAGGCGCTGTTGGCCTTTTTTCAGAAGTATCTCTTGAAGGATGGTTGCATGACAAATCGACTTGAAAGACAGAGAGTGTCTCCTCCAGGAATAGAAAGCTGGTTTGCTTGTCAGAATGATAGAATGTAAGCATCTAGAGAAGAGTTGGGGAAGGTTTGTCTGCAGCCCCTTAGATACCATCGGGTTTTTCTAAGATTAATGTTCTTCTGCTGCTACACAAATGCATCGTTATACACAGATTCTATGTAGGATCCCACCTGGACAAGGTGGGGGCCAAATCGGAAAATCTATGACCATGGAGCTCATGCTACTTACTGTACTAAGCCCTTTTTTTCTGACCCAGGAGTCTTTGTGCCAGTATCCCTGACTGGTGTAAAAAGTTAATTGCTTACAGGTAAAGAAAAACCTCAGAGCTTTCAAAGTTAAAGACAGTTTTTAGAGGCAAGAATTGGATGAAAAGAAAGGACGTGGGCATTCACAGTCTGAGTTAGAAAACAGAACATTGTCCAGGATCTGGTCGTAAACACTCATACCCAAGTAGTAGATGTAGTATGAAGGGCGAGTCTCCTACTGCTCCACTTGTTAATGCGTATTTAGAGGCTGAACAGGGAGAGGCAGTATTAGAGCAGACCAACTGAAGTTACAGGCCACCCAATGAGTAGAAGTTACAAAGAGAGTGGAACAGCAGGGCCTGCAACCCTGGTTAACAGGGAACATGGCTGTAGATCCTAAGTCAAGGGGCCTCCAAAGCTAAAAGAAAAAATGATGTATTCATGAGGATCTGGAACTTTGGGTGGGTTAAACATAAGAAGTTTGATAGGGCCGGCGCTGTGGCATAGTGGGTAAAGCCACTGCTTGCAGTGCCAGCATCCTGTATGGGCGCAGGTTCAAGTCCCGGCTGCTCCACTTCCAATCTGGCTCTCTGCCATGGCTTGGGAAAGTAGTAGAAGATGGCCCAGTTCTTGGGCCCCTGCATCTGCATGGGAGACCCAGAAGAAGTTCCTGACTCCTGGCTTCAGATAGGCACAGCTCTGGCCGTCGCAGCCATTTGGGGAGTGAACCAGCAGATGGAAGACTTCTCTCTCTCTCTTCCCGTCTCTCTCTGTCTCTCTCTCTCTCTCTCTGCCTCTCCTTCTCTCTCTATGTAACTCAGACTTTCAAATAAATCAATAAAATCTAAAAAAAAAAATGAAGAAGTTTTCACTAATTGCAGCTGCCAGAATGCTGGAAATTGAAAACAAATGTCTCCTGCTAACATTCCTGATCATCCTGTAAGTAGGGCAAAATCCCAGATTTTTCAGAGTCCTGATATGTATTAACTCTAATAACATTTATAAGGGCAAGTATTTGGCACAATGGTTGGGACACGACTTGGGATGCCTACATTCCATATCCAAGTACCTGGGTTTGAGTCCTGGCACCAGTTCCTTACTCCTGTTTCCACCCAATGCATACCATGGGAGACAGCAGGTAATGGTTCAAGTAGTTGCATCCTTGCAACTCATGTTGGAAACCTATGTTGAGTTCTTGGCTCCTAAATTCATGCTAGCCCAACCCTGCATGCTGTGGGCATTTGGGAAGTCAATCAGCAGATATGTGCTTTCCCCTCAAATATATAAAGAAAATGAAAATTTAAAAAATATTTAAATAATTTTGAAGCCATTAAAATATTATATCTAACCTTCTATTGAAAAAGATGTCTTTAGGGTTGTTCTCCAAAATTTTAATGATGATAATATCTAATTGAAAGAATATGAGGATGTCCTTTGTTTTGTTTCTTTGTGCTAGTTAATTTAGTGTGCAGCTTTTAAAATAACCACGTGTCTTCTCTCTCCAACAGGTATGAAACCACAAAAAAAGATTAACACTTAAATACCCAAATGTTAGTCAGCAACTATTTAGGCAATAGAGAGAGATGTTGAAGTGATTTTCAGTGAGGTAGAACATTAGCATGGAGCACACATCTTTCTGCCTGGGTTGCAGCTGAAATACTGTTTCGTGGTTCATCTCTCTGAGCTTCCATATTGAGTGCGCCTGCACTCCCTTCTCCTTGGAGGGCCTGCCTCCGTGCATTGTGAGCATTAACAGCCTTGTTCTTGGCATTTCAGAGAAATGAATTGTGAATTCTCAACGACTTCATGCCTTCCAGTGGAGCAGCACTCCCCTAGGGTGTAAATGCTGAGATTTTTTTTAACAGTTTTGCATGTCAAAGATTGGTAACTGTATATATCTGGAGTGTTTTGAAAGCCTGTAGCTTCCTTTCCCCCAGCACTGCAGCAAAAAAGTTTGAGCTGAGCAGACATTAAACAGACACATGATTTTATGTTGGCTTGATCTATGCAAAGAATTTGACTGAAAAAACTTGGACTTCGACAATAAGTTGCTGGCAGTGGCATCTTAATTCTGGCAAGAGTGAAAATAAAGATGATGTTCATTGTACACCCCATGCCAGGGCGCCAAGAGCATCTAATGAATCCTAAAATCATCATTTTCTCCAGCTGAATGTGAGAGTTTATTGTAACACCATGACCCAGTCGCCATTCAGCATAGATAGCACATCACATCAACAGGGAATGGAGAAAGAGGTGGGAGTTTTAAATTTAGGGCCCTGTCAATAATGCCAGAGGAGACTGAGATATAACCAGGAGTCAGTTCTGGTGGTTAATTTTGTGTGTCACTGTTACTAAGCTAATGAATGCCCATATAGCTTGCAAAGTGTTAATTCTGGGTGTGTTGAGTGTGTCTCCAGGAAAGATTAATATTTGAGTCGGTAGACTGAGTAAAGAAATCCACCCTCACCAATCTAAGTAGGCATTTCTCAGTCCACTGAAGACCTGAATAGAACAAAAAAGCAATCAAAGGGGGATTCTCCCCTCCCCCCCAATTCTGAGACATTCACTTTCCAGGCCCTCAGACAATGGGGCTTTTGATTTTCCAGTCTTTGAACTCTGGCACTTACATGAGGCCTTCAGACTCATAATGAAACCCAACATTGGCTTTCCTGGTTCTCCAGCCTGTGGATGAGATACCTTGTCTGTCCATTATCATGATCATGTGAACTACTCTCTGTCTGTCTCTGTCTCTGTCTCTCTGTCTCTGTTTCTCTCTCTCTCTCTCTCTCTTTCTCTCTCTCTCTCCTCTTGTTAGTTCTGTTTCTCTGGAGAACATTGTCTAATTCACAAAGCCACAAGGCAAATCTGCAGGTTATGTGATTGGAATTTAAACCATATTCCCATGTCTGGGCAATTCTCTGTAGGAAAGTTGAGTGGGATAATTTCAGAAGCAACACTTTGCAAGTGCATTGAAGCAAAGCATTAAGCAATGTGATCCAGTTGGGAATTTCTGATTATCACTTGAATTGCAAAAAGCTAGCTAGAAAGAATAGGCACTTTAAAAGAGAAGATTGAAATGCAAGAAGTAGCAGGACTCACAACAAGAACGAATACCCAAATACTTATTTTGAAATCAGGAGCACAAGAGTGTTGTGGAATGACCCCAAGAATGATCCCTAGGGTGGGGGGTTGGGGGTGAGGGATGGATATTTGATGCAGTGGTTGTTTCCTCTTTGAATACTTTCATCCCATATTGGATTACCTGGTTTTGAGTCCTGGCACTGCTTCTGATTCAAGCCTCCCGGTAACTCACACCCTAACAAGCAATGGTGATGGCTCAAGTATATAGGCCCCTGCCATCCACATAGGAGATTCAGATTGGATTCTGGGCTCCTGGGTTCAGTTTAGCCCAGCCCTGGCTGCTGTGGGCATTTTGGGACTGACACAACAGATGGAAGATCTCTCTCTCTCTCTCTCTTTCTCTCTCATTCTCTCTGTATGTCTAGCTGCATTCCAAATGTGTAAAAATAAGTAAGTTAAAAATTAAAAACAAAACATGACATCTGGGAAGATTTTTTAAAAGAGAAAGTTAGAGGAAAGATTAATTCATGTAGGGTAGCTTAAATCATACTGCAATATGCTAAGAACACATCCAGCCTAATACCCTGAGTACTTTGAGAAATTGCAGAATCATGGAAGATAAAAGTGGACTTTCCATCCTACTTTATAATTATAAGCAAGTGCAAGTCTCATCTCACTTGTACCTACCTGGTGCATGATTGGGGTGAAAGCTCATGGTGGCAGATTTAGCAGTATCTATCTACCTACCACTAGGAAATGATGTGTCAATGAATCAGAAAATCATGACAACCAGATAAATTAGTACTGAGTCAATCAACAACTACAGGCTTTGCCTAGTAGAGAAGAAATGATAAGGCAGCCACCATAGGTGTCAGAGTTCTAAATGCCACATACATTGTCTCACATGAGACTTGGCTTCTGCAGATTTTTGCTGCCTATTCTTGAAGTTTTTGTCAAGATAGATGCCTGTACCAGCTCTCTGCTATGGCCCGGGAGTGCAGTGGAGGATGGCCCAAGTGCTTGGGCCCTGCACCCCATGGGAGACCAGGATAAGTACCTGGCTCCTGCCTTCGGATCAGTGCGGTGCGCCAGCTGCAGTGTGGCGGCCATAGGAGGGTGAACCAATGGCAAAAAGGAAGACCTTTCTCTCTGTCTCTCTCTCTCACTGCCCACTCTGCCTGTCAAAAATAAAAAAAAAAAATTAAAAAAATTAAAAAAAGATAGGTGCCTGTTGGCACAAGCAGGTGAGTATCCAAGCTGAAATACACACACTAATTAAACTACATGTGGTTTCCACTGGTTCAGAAAACCCTTCTTTGCAGTGTGAATCACAGTAGTATCAAGTGCCACAGTCTGAAACAATGCAAGGGCTACACCAACATCATAAGAGAAATCAGTACCAGTCTTGGTCTTTTCACTCAAATACACACAAACAAGTTTTAATTACTAGTAGAGGATTTCTTGCTAAAACTTGCTCTCCTCAGGTTCTTCACATTCCTCCATGACAAACATGCCCACCTTCCTCAATTTTAATTGTTGTAGTAGGCACACATTGAGGAAAACGAGGTAGACTTAAAGAATTTACAACTAAGGGTAAATTCCAGGCTTTTTCGCTTAACCAAAGAAGACCTTTTCCATTCTTCCATTCTATACCTTTTTTTTTTTTTTTTTTACAGGCAGAGTGGACAGTGAGAGAGAGAGAGAAAGATCTTCCTTTTTGCCATTGGTTCACCCTCCAACGGCCGCCGTGGCTGATCCGAAACAGGAGCCAGGTGCTTCTCCTGGTCTCCCATGTGGGTGCAGGGCACAAGCACTTGGGCCATCCTCCACTGCACTCCTGGGCCACAGCAGAGAGCTGGCCTGGAAGAGGGGCAACCACTACAGAATTTGGTGCCCCTACTGGGACTAGAACCTGTAGTGCCGGTGCCACAGGCGGAGGATTAGCCTATTGAGCCATGGTGCCGGCCCATTGTGTACCTTAGTGGAGGGAGGGAGATGGGGTTGGAGAAAGAAATACAAGAATCTGATTGCATCAATTGCCTGCAGTCTATTGCTTCCAGCTATCTTAGTTATCTTCTAGGCTTTTTCTAGGAAATTTGCACTTGTGATTAGTTACCTGCATATTTTGGGACTTTGTATGACGTTTTACTATGAGGACATGCCTGGGTTCAAAAAGAAGTTAATATCTCATCAACTTGGATGCCATGAAATCCTTCCTTTTTAGTAGAATATAATTTTTCATCACTTGACATTTAGTTCTGTGTAAAAGATTAGCCATTATACCTCTTTCTTGTATCGTTGCTCCAATGACATGCAACTACTGAGAGGCTGTAATGGAGTATGTTCCTTTAGGCACTGTGCTTAGGCAAATTTCTCAATCTTGCATTGGTGGCATGGCTCTGCTCTCTTACAGAACTTTTTGAAAGGGATAAAGTGTAGGGGAATGACTTAAAATGTAATGAGATAAAAGGGTCAGGAACATTATTAAAGAAACCCTTATTAGATTTGCAGCTAATGTTTGCTTTTTCATTACCTATTAATTAACTGTCCAGGGGTGTTCACCTTGGCTTTCCAAAATTAATCTTTCTACATCTATTTACATGAAATAGTTACTGAAAAGCTTTTGCATTTCTGGAAAAGACCCTGAGGACTCTAATTTGTGTTGGCATTTGCTCTGCACTTCCACATGCAGTAACTAGAAGTGGGAAGCAATCATAAATGATTTACTGTAAATTGTTTTGGGAAGAGAAAGATCACTATTTATCATCCTGTTTTCATTTGTTTTAGATATGCAATACAAAGGCGAGTGAATTCCCCCTGTAGATTAATGAAGGTGGCAACTGAGATTACAATTTCCCAATCGAAACACTTTTTACACAGTGGTAGCTTGGAGAAGCAGGTCTGAACCTCATTAAACTTACTGTGTGTTACACACAGACAACTTAATTCAATTCTGGTAAAAACAGGCAAATAGCCCGTCAATGTAAATTAAATCCACAGGCAAACAAGTGTCACTATGGTACTACATTACATTAGCATTTATCTCATAAATGGAATAGTGAGTTAAACTGTTAATTTCCATAGCAATATTACAAAAACAAATCCCAAGCTACAGGAATTAAAAATGGAAGAGTGTTTTTCTCCACATGAATTACAGTATCTTCTGACTTGCCTCCTTCTGAGGTTTATACTTAGTTTACTCTCTCTCTCTCTCTCTCTCTCTCTCTCTCTGTTTTAAAACCAAATTTCTTATAATGTACATTTTATCTCCCTGAAATTTCCAAATTTCTCTTTGGACTCCTACCCAAACAGGCAACTTTTGTTGAACCATTCTCTTCACCATGACCATTGATGTGCAAAATATGCCACTGACTGCCCTCAAGCAGGTTTTTCCTAATATACCTTTGCGTTAATTTTTGAAGAGCCATCACATGCATGGGTTTCAAATTTGGAGGGCATGACAATAAACTTGGCTTTTAAAAGCATGCCTTGAATATGATCCTCATTTCTCTCTCTCTTTCTATCATTCTGTCTTTTAAATAAATCAGTAAATCTTTAACAAAATTTGGCAGAATGAGAGAGGGGTTGAGACAGAAGAAGGATGGGATAGAGGGAGGGAAAGTAAGAGAGAAGGAGACTTTCCATTTGCTGGTTCATTTCTCAAATGTCTTCAGCAGCATGAGCTGGGTCAAGCTAAAATCAGGAGCCAAGAACTCCATCTGGGTCTCCCTTGTTGGGGGAAAGAACCCAAGTACTTGGGCCATAATTTGCTTCATGTTGATGCATTAGCAGGAAGCTACATGGGAAGTGGATGTAGGACTTGATCTCATGCATTTTGATAAGGGTTGTAGGCATCCTAAGCTGTGGTTTGACCCGCCACACCATAACACCTACCCCCAATCCTGATTCCTTTAAGGGAAAGCATGACCCTGCATAGCAACCTTGAAACTTGCATGTACCCAACCAAGAATGCAAATGCTTGAACCGGAGCTTACATGAGAGTAACCTACAATTCCTGTGGCAGCCACCTTTTGTTTCCTTTTTTTTTTTTTTTTTTTTTTTTGACAGGCAGAGTGGACAGTGAGAGAGAGAGAGAGAGACAGAGAGAGAAAGGTCTTCCTTTGCCATTGGTTCAACCCTCCAATGGCCGCCGCAGCCAGTGCACTGCAGCCGGCGCACTGCGCTGATCTGAAGCCAGGAACCAGGTGCTTCTCCTGGTCTCCCATGTGGGTGCAGGGCTCAAGCACTTGGGCCATCCTCCACTGCACTCCTGGGCCACAGCAGAGAGCTGACCTGGAAGAGGGGCAACCCGGACAGAATCCAGTGCCCGACCGGGACTAGAACCCTAGGTGCTGGCGCCGCGGGCGGAGGATTAGCCTAGTGTGCTGGGGCGTCAGGCCCCAGCTATAGCTTTTGATAACACCCATAAATTTATTGCTTTGTGAAGGAAAGTAATTAGATCATACATGAAACCAAAGTTAAGTTACCTTAGTGTTATAGCATGATATTCTTTACAGCATTTCTCCAATAACAATGGAAAAGGAAAACTTTTCACCATGAATGCCAGCACTTTGCTCTCCATCTTCCTCTGTGGCTCCACAAGGGTCTCATGTGAGTGCCCAAAAGGCTAGGAAAACCTCACATGCAGATAGTCATTGCCAATATATTCTGGAAGGTATGGATGGCCCATAAACACAGGCTTTGTGAGACCTCAAACAGCCTAAACAAGTATTTCACAGCTCCTTCCAAAAGCTGAGAATGAAAAATAGTTTCAAAGGGTCTTTCTTTTTGATGATTAATTCAAACTAGGAATTTAGATACTCTAAAGACATGTGAACCTTCCATTGCCTCAGAGATGTCCCTTAAATTCTTGTTTGTTCTGCTATTTTGCATTTTGTTTTTTATAAAAATGAATATTGGCCAGCGCCGTGGCTCACTAGGCTAACCCTCTGCTGTGGCGCTGGCACCCCGGGTTCTAGTCCCTGTAGGGGCGCTGGATTCTGTCCTGGTTGCTCCTCTTCCAGTCTAGCTCTCTGCTGTCACCTGGGAAGGCAGTGGAGGATGGCTTAAGTGCTTGTGCCCTGCACCTGCATGGGAGACCAGGAGGAAGCACCTGGCTCCTGGCTTCAGATCAGCGTAGCGTGCCGGCCGTAGTGGCCATCTGGGGTGTGAACCAACAGAAGGAAGACCTTTCTCTCTGTCTTTATCTCTCACTGTCTCACTCTGCCTGTCAGAAAAAAAAAAAAAAAAGATAACCTATTTTGGCTCAAAAAATGTTTAGTCCGTGCATATAAGTAATATTCCAAAAGTTCCTGGAATTACATATTATGAAAAATCAGTGTGTATGAATTAAATTTTTTTTCAACAAAGTAAGTTTTTTTTTAAAGATCTATTTATTTAGCTGAAAGGCAGAGAGACATAAAGACAGAGAAAGAAGTCTTTTATCTGCTGGTTCACTGTCCAAAGGACCACAATGGCCAGAGTGGAGCAGATCTGAAACCAGGAGCCAGGGATTTCTTCCGAATCTCCCATATGATTTGGGTTACAGGGTCCCAAGGAGTTGAGCCATCTTCAAATGCTTTCACAGACACATTAGCAGGGACTGGATTAGAAGTTAAGCAGCTGGGGACAGGAACCATATGAGATGCTGATGTCTTAGACAGCAGCTTTACCCTCTATGCTTAGCTGGCCCCTAAGCTTATCTTCTAATCCCATTGTCTGTGAGTTTTTTAAGTTCCCCTTACCTTCCTGTGGACTGTACCTAAGTTTTATATTGGGTCTGTTTCCAACTAAAGTACTAACTGACAGCACTGATACTGCCCTACAAATTTCTTGCCTTATATATGGATCACAAAGTTAATGCTCAATAAATGCCACTCTGGGTTCCTTTGGATTTCTGTACTAATGAAGTTAATATGTTTGTGTCCAATTATGTTGAAAATATGATTCCATGTGCAGTAAATTATAGAGTATATATAAACAACACATATGATGAGCATTTCAGGTTTTAAGACAATATAATTAGAGAAGGGCCACATTTCAGGTTTTAAGACAATATAATTAGAGAAGGGCCAATGAAGTTTTGGATAAGAAAGCTAAGAAGTGCCACTCATATACAATCCAGATATTTATTCATTAATTCAGAGGACAACTGGTAAGCTTTATAAAATTGTTGTATGCGAAATTCACCTTTTAAAAAAAAATCATTTATTTACTTGAGAGGCAGAGTTACAAAGAGAGGGAGAGACAGAGAGAAAGGTCTTCCATCTGCTGGTTCACTCCCCAGAAGGCTGCAATGGCCTGAGCTGGGAGGCTCCAAAGCCAGGAGTCAGAAGCCAGGAGCTTTTCCATGTCTCCCATGCTGATGCAGGGCCATAAGCACTTGATCCATCATCCACTGTTTTTCCAGGCCATCAGTAGAGAGCTGGATCAGAAGAGAAGCAGCCAAGACATGAATCAGTGCCCATATGGGATGCCAGCACTGTAGACAGAGGCTTAACATACTAGGCCATAGTGTTGACCCCTTGAAATTCATATCTTTATTTCAGCTTTTGCACAGTAAGCTATCTTTACAGACAGCAAATCCCAGCAGCAGTGCCTTTCCTATTGGTAGTGTGTCTTGTGACAAGGAATGAATTCCCTTTGTCAGTTTCGCGAAGGCAGTTTTCTGCTGGAGCAGAAATTGGGTAATGCTGAAGATACCTCTTAAATTGGTCAAATGATTTAATAAAATGTCTGTAAAGGCACTTTAATAAAAATCCTTTAACTCACATTGGGGAAAGCAGAAGGTTTAATGACTCTAAGATTAACTTCAAGTGCTGGTTCCAGTCTGTGATTCTAGGCCTGGCTTATGGGAGAGAGCTGGCATCTTTTCATGTGGAACTGACATGGTGCCGCAGTGCCCAATGCCTGCAGCTGCTAAGCCTGCAATCTGTCTAGTGGGATGACATATGCTGGGCCTCAGGTGGATCACATTGGGCAACATACAGAAAACATTGAGAGCAAGAGAGATGACTGTTGCTTTTTGAATCTGACAAAATAAGAGATACACATTTCAATGATGTAATTTTAGAATAAAAATGCCAGGACATGATCCCCTTTCCTTTGTTCAGGCAGCTAGAGATACCCATGCTGTGCTCCCGCGTTACTCTTCCAGGAAGTCTGAGGATCTAACTTACATCATTTTTCTCTAATTCTCCATGTTAATGGTGCCCTTCATGCTGCTAATAAGCTACTGTCTGAATCTGTTTTCTGTGGTTATAAAACGATACCTGAGATTGGTCAATAAAGAATACATATCTATTTGACTCATGGTTCTGGAGGTTGGGAAGTCGACGAACATAGTGGCACATGAAGTGAGAATTCTCATGTGCTTCATCATAACACAGCAGAGGCCATGCCATGGTGAGACAGAGTAGGTGTGTTATCTCTGGTCTCTCTTTATACAGCCACTAATACTACCATGGGCAGTGCTACCCTCATGGTGGTATTTAACTGTAATGCTCTCCAAAAGGCCCCACCTCCAAATACCATTTACATATGAAAGCGGAGATTAAGTTTCCAACACATACACTTTTTTTTTTCCCCAAAGAAACCTTTATTTAATGAGTATAAATTTTATAAGTACAACTTTAGGAATACAGTGATTCTTTCCACCATACCTGCCCTCCCACCCCTACTCCGACCCCCCGCCCCCATTCACAGTCCCATTCTCCATTAAGAAAAAAAAACAAAAAAACCTGTTCCTCCACAGCCAAGAACAGGTCTGTTCAAGTCATTGCTTCTCAAAGCATCAATTTCACTTCTATGGATTGCCTTTTAGGTGCTCTATTAGTTATCACAGAACAGGGAGAACATGGTATTTGTCCCTTTAGGACTGACTTTTTTCACTCAGTATGATGTTTTCCAGATTCATACATTTTGTTGCAAATGACTAGATATTTTTTTACCACTATGTAGTATTCCATAGAGTACATATACCATAATTTCATTCTCCAGTATTCAGTTGATGGGCATTCAGGTTGATTCCGCTTCTTAGCTATTGTGAATTGAGCTACAATAAGCATGGGGGTGTAGATAATTCTTTTATTTACTGATTTCATTTCCCTTGGGTAAATTCTCAGGAGTGGGATGGCTGGGTCACATGGTAGGTCTATATTCAGATTTCTGAGGTATCTCCAAACTGACCTCCATAGTGGCTTTACCAGTTTATATTCCCACAAACAGTGGGTTAGGGTACCTTTTCCCCCCACATCCTCGCCAGCATTTGTTGTTTGTTGATTTCTGTATGAAAGCCATTCTAATAGGGGTGAGGTTTTCACCCCAGTTTCATCTCGTTGTGGTTTTGACTTGCGTTTCCCTGATAACTCATGATCCTGATTCTTCTGTAGTGGTGACCATGTTTCTGTGTTTCTGTGTGCAGCACATCCTTAAGAATCTTTTGTAGGAGTGGATGGGTAGTGACAAATTCTTTCAATTTCTGTTTGTCAAGGAAAGTCTTTATTTCATCTTTGTTCATAGATGAAAGCTTCACAGGTTATAGTATTCTGGGTTGAAGTTTTTCCTCTTAAGACTTGGAATATATCTTGCCATTCTCTCCTAGCCTATAGGGTTTCTGATGAGAAGTCTCCTGTGAGTCTATTGGAGATCCTCTGAAAGTAATCTGGCGTTTCTCTCATGCACATTTTAGAATCTTTTCTTTACATTTTACTGTGGAGGGTTTGGTTACTATGTGTCGTGGTGAAGATCTTTTCTGGTCATGTTTATTAAGAGTTTTATGCGCTTCCTCTACTTGGATGTTCCTTTCTCCAAATTGGGAAATTTTCTGTTACTATTTCACGAAAAAGGTCTTCTAATTCTTTTTCTCTTTTCGTGCCTTCAGGAACTCCTAGAACCAGTGTGTTTGGTCATTTGATAGTATCCTGTATATTCCCCACAGTATTTTTTTAGTTTTCTAATTTCTTCTTCCTGTGTTTGGTCTGAGTGTACAATTCCCTGTGCTTTGTCTTCTAAGTTGGATATACTTTCTTCTGCTTCACCAATTCTGTAGTTAAGGCTTTCTTATGTATTTTTTATCTGTTCTATTAAATTCTTCATTTCCAAGATTTCATTTTGATTTCTCTTTAAGATTTCAAATTTGTAGGAGAAATTTTCTTTCATGTCATATATGGATTTTATTGGTTCCTGCATTTGTTTCTGATTACTTCTAAATAGTCCTATGATCTTTTTTTAATTACATTTCTTTCATTTCTTCAATCTCATTATCTTCACAAACTAGTATTGAAGTGTTGCGTTCTTTTGGGGATGTCATGTTGTCCTCCTTGTTCTTATTTCTTGAATTGGTGCATTTGTTACTTGGCATTTGTGAAGATACTCTTTTTTTTTTTTTTTTTTTTTTTGCTGTGATGGCTTTTATCTTTGGACTATATTTGATTGGATTAGTGGAGTGTCTGATTTTAGGGAATACCTAGAGGTGTGTGGTGGGTGTGGCAAGGGAGCTCTGTTCAGTGCTCCAGTGTGAAAGGTGTGTCTGCAGTGAGACACACACATTCAGGTTTGGTATGGTAAATCTGGTAAATCTCCTTTTTTTTTTTTTTTTTTTTTTTTTTTAAATCAGAGGGGAGGTTTCTTCTTGTCTGTTGACATAGACTCAGCTGAGTTTCTCTCTTTGAAGGATACCAGTGCCAGGGCGCTAGCCCCAGTGAGTATATTATTTGTCTGCTCTGCCACAAGGACCACATAAAGGATCTGTACAGTCCCCAGTGTAAGCTCAGATTTCCCAGCAATGTCCCCTGTCAGGTAACCAGGGAGCCTCCCACAGTGACTGCCCAATGTCCCAGCCACACCCTGAGTCCTCCCATGCATCTTCAGCGTGTTCACAATCCTGGCACACAGCCTCTCACAGTCACAAACACCCATCCCCCTGTCTGTTCTCCCCACAGACTCAGGAGTCTCTGCTTGGCTGGTTGCTGGGTGCCGACCTGAGCCAGCACGGCTGTTACATACGTCCAGCACAGCTGTTAGAAATGTTCAAAATGGTGCCTGCTCCCTTTCAGCTTGTTACATGATGCCTTTGCAGGATGATCACGGAGAGAGAAAATGTGCCCTCTCACTTTGTTTCTTCTCATCTAGTTTGGGGGGTACACCATCCCTCATGGGTCTCCAAGCCAGATTCCCTCTCCGCTCTTCCTGCAGCTTTTTTGCCAGTGTCTTGGCCTGCTGCAGTCTGGTCTCACCTCACTCTCCAATGTTGATGAGGAGGCTCTCAGCTGCTGGGGTCCTGAGTTGTGCTCATCCTCGCCCTCCACATAAGTCCACTGTTTTCCTCCAATTTGGGTAGAGTTTCCTCCCTAACTCTTCCCTGAGACTGCACTCTCCACCCCCCCTTTTTTAAACTATCTTCTAGATTTGAGCAGCAAGCTCCCTCCCTAATCCACCCCAACACATTAACTTTGAACATTAACATATTCAAAACACAGAAATTGTTGAATTTTTGATTTGATCATTGAATAGATTGTATTATCCTCATAAAGAGATAGCACTTTTCTTCTGGATACAGCTAAAAGTTAAAGAACTACGTTCCCTGAAAATGTATTTATGTTTCCTGAACAGAATGCAATTCCTGGCCCAATTACAATCCTACTTTACTTCCTGCTGCTACCTCATTTTTCTTTCTTTTTTTAATAGGAAAATTCCTAAAAGAATTTTGAATCCCTCTATTTCCAATTCCTCTTCTCCTGTTCTATATTAGACCACCTCTCATTAAGCTTTGATTTCTACCATTCCAACAACTTCACTTGTCGAAATCACTGATAACTTCCACATTGCTAAATTCCCAAATCACTCCTAAATCTTCCTCTTAGCCCGCTGAGCAGCTACATATATTATAATTGCTCATTGTCTCCTAATTTGATCCACAGTTTTCAGTTAGCTCATTGGATACCATCTTCATCTGGCATCTCTCTAGCATTGCCATCTCAGTCTCCTTTGCTTGTTTTTCCTCATTTCCATTAACTATTAAATGCTAGAATTCCCCAGGGCCTCAGCTCATTTCATCCCACACTGCCTCCTTAAAGATCTCCCCAGCCTTATTTCTTTACAGACCATCTATATCCTCATGACTTCCAAATTTAAATCTCTACTTACTTGCCTCACAAGAACTCCAAAATCTGATTCTCCTCCTGACTACTTTACATCTCTACTTGAAGGACCCTTATGGGGGAGAGGGACAAGAAACTAGGCCTGGGCAGATATCAGGGGCTTCTTAAGAGGTTAGATGTTCCCCAGGGTCCAGCGGGCACGTTCTCTGGGAAGGAAAAGTCTATCCCCTTTAGAGAACCTCTAGGCATGCCCAGAGCAGAGCTGCCACTCCCCCTTCGGAGAGTCTCAGTACTCTCCTCAGCATTCTCTTCAGCTGGTTCCCTCAGCACTCTCCTCAGCATTCTCTTCAGCTGGTTCCCTCAGCACTCTCCTCAGCATTCTCCGGTATGCTAATTATCCCTCTATATAACCTGTGTGAAACTGCCGCTCAGGGCTCCTCACCGCCTTAGGTGGGGGCCCGTTTGCGCAAACGTACAATAAATACCTCATGCTTTTTGCATCAACTGGTCTGGAGTCTGGATTTTTGGGCGTCCTCTCGAGCAAGTGGGCATCTCTACAACTGAGAGGTCCAACATACTGAATACCAGATATGTAAAATTCACCTGCTAAAATCTAAAACCATAATTACCCACTCCTCAAACAGCTGCTCTTACAGTCACCTTCACTTGTTAAATCCATCTTTGATTTTATACTTCTGCATGCCAAAAGTGTTTAGGTTAATTCTTGAATCCTCTATAATCCTCTTACCCTACATCCAATCCACTAGAAAATAATGTAGGCTCTACCTCCAAAATATATCCAGAATTGAATTATGTACTATCATCTCATTTCCTATTGCATAAATCTCTTACACATTTATTGTCAAGCATCTACTACATAGTCTAATCGTTCCACTTTTGCCCCTTTCAGCTTGGTCTCTACACGGTAGTATCCACTGTTATGTTTTGAAAACCTAAGTCAGTTCATGATACACAATCTGTTTAAAACTTTTCAATGGTTTTTCATCTTACTCACAGTAAAAGTCAAAGAATGTCCTTAAGAACTTGCCCAGATGGCCTCTTTTCCCAACTGACTGCTGGAACCTCGTTTGATGTAACTAATTTTAACTCACTCTGCTCCAGCAGGAGTGCTGTCTTGCTGTTCTTCTAATGTTTCAGCTACTCTTATTTCAAGATCTTATTCCTGCTGATCCTTCTTCCTAAAACACACTTCTCCAGATAATCCAAATAGTTTTCTTCTTTGCTCCACTAGATCTTTATACAAATGTCATCTTCTCCGGTCTAATAGTGTAACACACTCTCCAATTCAGACTGCCTATCCCCTTTCTCTATTTATAGTGCCATAGAATTTGTCTCCATTCCATAAATGAGTGCAATGTGTTACACTTATTTCTTTAATCTGTGTTTTATCCATTTTTTTCTAGTAGGTCAACTTTAAAATGGTGCCATCACTTTTTGTTGTGTATTATTTGTTGCTGCATATACACTGGAACTGTTTCTGGAATATAGTAGTTACTTAATTAAAACTATGTAGTAAATAATTAAGAAATGAATATATAGTTCCTTAGTAAGCATTTAGCTGATTAAATGTGAGGGTGCTACCCAGGAATTAATGACCTGGAAGACTAACAAATAATCAGTCCTCTCTGACAATTAGTTTACTCTGTGAAGGAAGGAAAACACAGTATAAGAAATGTAGTTTAAAAGACTTTAGCTCTACACCCTGGAACCACAATTCACTCAATATATATTAACTTGGATAATTTATTCATCTTCTCTAAGACTCACAGTATCTATACCACATGTGAAATGGTATTAGTATTATATTATTTTTAAATAAATAAACTATGTAAAGTGCTAGTTTCAGTACCCAGATCATAATAGGCTTCTCCATTGAGTATAGTTATCTTAGACTTAAGTGAAGCCAATTCAACTAAATAAGAATAAATGATTAGTGTGGAAATATTATATCAAATATTTGCAAAATAAATAAATGTTGTCTAAAACTTCTCATCCCGATCCAACTTTCCCCAATAATTTTTCAGTTTGAATTGCTGGTATCATATTTATCTACAAGGAATCATCCAGTGTTTGTTCTGCCAAGAAAATTGGTGGAGAAGCATATCCTAAAAGCATGCGTCACATTTTTTCTAAGATTTTCTTCCTACTTTCTAATATATACCTTGAAAACATTTTTTATGTTTACTTGTCCATATGGTTTCAATATTTATAAGTTTACTGAGATTTGTTTTATGGATCAATGTATGTTCTATCATGCTGAACATGTCTGTCCACTTAAACAGACTATCAATTTTGCAGTTCCTTGTCACAGTGACTTAGTAATTGTTGAGATAGGAATTTTAAAATTCCAATTACACTCAATACTGGTTTCATTAAGAAATATCCTTCTTTCTCTTTGATAATTTTGTTTTTCTTGACAACTGTGCTGATACTAATATAGTTACTCCAACCTTCTTTTGTTTACAGTTTGCATTTTATATCTTTTTCTATCCATTCATTTCAACCTATGAATGTATTTACATTTCTTATATATGTTGTAAAGATTCTTGTTTTTTATCTATACCAACAGTCACTGTCTTTTAATTGCAGAGTTTAATTCATTTATATTTAACAAAATTATTAATATGGTTTGGTTTTACTGTAAGTTTTATCTTTCTCTCACCTAGTTTTACTTCTTTTTTTCTTTTATTCTGCCTTTGTGTGTGTGTGTGTGTGTAGGAATGTGTTAAATAATTATTTTTCAGAATTCAATTAATCTATTCCATTTTTAGCTATGCCTCTTTGGTAGCTTTGGGATCTGCAAGGAGGGAAGGCCTATACTTCTGTGAATGGAGAGTCCCTATCTGTACTTTTAGGGAAGAAAAGTCCTTGTCAAGGTCCCCACGGGTGCCTAAAGGTCAACCAATGAGGATCAGACCCACCTCAATCTTTAACCCCCATGCCCTGAATCTATAAAAGGAGCCCTCTCAGCCTCTGACACGCGACTTCCCCGGCCCCTGCTTTGTTGCTCTGTTGGGACCCAAAAAGCTTGTGAATCAATTGATTTGTCTGCCTGGGAGGATTTGTTACGTGACAGACACTTTGCACTCTTTTCATTAAATATTTAGTGTTTGCTTCTGTGAATATAATATGTGGTTACCTCAAAAGTTTTGTGGAAAAAAATTGAATTAAAAGATAAGTTTAGTTGAAAATTTTTTTTGGAATCCATACGGATGGAACAAGGACATAAGCCTTAACTATTTTAGTTTCTTGTTACCCTCGCCTTCTTTTAAGAGACCAGTTCAGTCTCACACCCTGTATTGTTACCCACACCACCCCCTGCATTCTTCCCCACCTTTGGAAGTGGGAAGGCAAAACTTGAAGAATCTGTATGGGGAAGCTCATCTCCACCTGCTGCCCCCAACCCAAACTCCTGCCCACTTAAGATGTAAAAAGGCTCAGCCTGTGGGGTCTGGGCTCTCTTGGCCTGTTTAGATGCTGGCAGTTGGTCAACCTCTGTGAATTTATTTTCTTTGAATAAATTCAGTCTGGCTGCTAGTTCATATTCTGTCTCCTTTCTTTTTTCTGTACCTCTTTCCTCACATTTGGTGCCCTGTGTGAGGGGGCACAAATCTGCACTCTTCCTTACATATTTAGTTTGTAATCAAAGCAGCATAATTAAGACTGAATTTATGTTTCTGTAAGATTTATTTATTTATTTATTTGAGAGGCAGAGTTACAGACAGAGAAGGACACACACACACACACAGAGAGAGAGAGAGAGAGAGAGAGAAAAGAAAAAAGAGAGAAAGAGAGAGTCTTCCATCCACTAGTTCCCTCCCCAACTGACCTCAATGTTCAGGACTGCTCTAATCCAAAGGCAGGAGCCAGGAGCTTCTTCTGGATATCCCACATGAGTGCAGTGGCCCAAGCACTTGGAACATTTTCCACTGCTTTCCCAGACCATTAGCAGGGAGATGATGGAAAGTGGAGCAGCCAGGGCTTGAACTGGTATCATAAGGGATGCTGGTGCCACAGGCGGAGGCTAAACTTTCTACTTCACAGCACTGGCCCCTGAATTTATGTTTTAAAAATATTTCTTTCTCTTTTTCCCCCCTAATTTATTGTCTTAAATACATATAATTAAATGCTATCTTATACCTTTGATGATACTAACCCAAAATATTTTAAAAATGTGCTTTTAAGTCATTTAGTTTACTTTTTTACACATTCAGTGACATGTCTGATAGTAAAAAGAAAGGTCTTTATAACTTAGTGTTCATGAAGAAAATTGATGGGCTTGAGTCAACCTACAGGCTCTATTCAAAGTTTACTACAATTTCAGGGAAGCTCAAAGAGGGCTAACTCAGATCCGGAAAAGGACAAAATATAGATTTATAGAGATTTTCCTGTAGAATACATAAATACAAGTTGGAAGCTTAGAAGAAGTAGTTACTTCTGCAAATTTCTTCCTATTTCCCAGTGGATCAAAGCAATCTCACAGAGGTAGGAACCAGATATCACTGTGGACTGACATGAGTGTCCTCATTCACCATGATTTGGAAACTGCAAAGGAAGATTCAGAAAAGGAAAGAAACTGTCCTTCATTTGAGCAAGAGGACTAAGTGCTAGGACATTCACTACACTAAGGTAAAGGCCATTTATAATGAAGATGTTAAGCATTCAGAGGGTGCCCTTTAAGTGAAATTGCTTCTATTGTTCTTGGAATGCACAGTTTGAAAAATTTATTGTATAAAGTAAATGTTCCCTTAATTGCTCTTTGCCTTCATTCATTTAATCAAATAAGAAACAATCATTAAATACCAACTACTTGTATTCTAGGTGCTGAACACACAGAAATAAATCATAAACTTTCTTTTAAAACTTTTACTACTGAATTTCTACACCATCTTTAGTTCAAAAGCAATACTTAGCTTACAAATAAAATAAAATGATCAAAAATCATGGGTCAATAATTTGTTAATCAGTAGATCCATGCATCACTCCTTGAGCCTTGTTTTTGCACATAGGAGAGCTGAAATGTGAATGGAATGTATATTTAATTGTAATGAAGTTATTGCACAACTCACTTTTCCTCCTATTGTTTCTTAAAAGGCAACATAAAAATAAGTGCAAGGTTTGACTTAGGGAGCCATTTGCAGCTCTTGTTTGGGTAAATTGATATTAACATTATGTAGGAGATATCAATGATATCTCTTTGTCAGAGAAGCCCCTCTATAGATAGCCCAAGGCATTTACTCTGTGAGCTGTAAATGTATTATCTTCAAAAAGATGTCAGTCTTGAATTGGGTAATTCATATTTGGTGCATTCTAGAAATGCAATAGGAAAATAAGTACAAGCTGATGCTGTTGATGTGGAGATACAAACAAGCAAGTAGGTAAAAAGTTAAGTTCAGAGGCTGGTGCTGTGGCACAGTGGGTTAAGGCCCCAGCCTGCAGTGCTGGCATCCATATGGGTGCCGGTTCAGTTCCCGGCTGCTCCTCTTCCTATCCAGCTCTCTGCTATGGCCTGGGAAAGCAGTAGAAGATGGCCCAAGTCCTTGGGCACCTGCACTCACATGGGAGACCTGGAGGAAGCTCTTGGCTCCTGGCCTCAGATCAGCTCAGCTCTGGATGTTGCGGTCATTTGGGGAGTGAAACAGAGGAATGGAAGACGTCTCTCTCTCTGGCTCTACCTCTCTCTAACTCTATCTGTCAAATAAATAAAATAATTCTTTAAAAAAATACTTAGTTCAGAATATAGACAAAATAGATGCAATATATTTAGTTATCTCTAAATAATGCATACTGATATGTACATTATGACAATCTGTGAAGAGAATGTAACATATTAGTGCAGAGCTGATATATTAGGGCCTGAGTTAGAAAAATATCTCTCTACTTTACTTATCTAGGCATAGAATACAGTTTATGATGTGCCCATTACATACTGGAGCTTGTCCAGTTGAGTACTGTAGCTTTGAAAATGTTCACTAACATGCTACACAATTCTTAGGTTAAATGCCACAGTCAGAATGAAGCCAGTTCACTTATTCATTTGAAAATGATACCTAAATATAGAAGGAAAGGAAGGGTGGGGGAGAGAAAAAAAGAGAGTGGAGTTGGAGAGAATCTTCCACTTGCTGGTTCACTCTACAAATGCCCACAACAGCCAGAACTGGGCCAGGCCTAAACCAGGAGTCTGAACTCATTCTGGGACTACTGTACAGGTAAGCACATACTTGAGCCATCAGGTACTGCCTCCCAGGATGCACATCAACATTAAGCAGTATCCAAATTGAATCTAGGACTCAAACCCAAGCACTCTGAGAAATTTGGATGTTCGTAGAGAAGCAAAAAATGAAGCAAAAAAATATGGAGAAAGTGATATAGATAATTGAGTTTCTAATTCACATGCAGTTGGTTGTTTATACCAACAACGCATCATTCAATTATTTCTTCAGTTATTTTGATTGGGCTGGTGTTCAATGTGTTAAAATGGACAGGATTGTTTATGTGAAAAAATTATTTCCCTTTTCTTTGTAGGTGAAAAAATGGGCTGGTAAATAAAATGTATTGAGGAGGTTACTGGCAACAATATATAAATTTTGCTGTTACTTGGTGGTCCCCAGAGCAAGATTCCATTTTCTATTTTCAAATATCTAAGGATCTTAGAGATGGTAATAAACTATTGATGGAAAAAGTCATTTCTTCAGGTATCACAGACACATTTATGTAGAACAAAAAGAAAAAAAATTCTTGCAAATGAAATATCAAAATATTTTAAATGCTAATTAAAATGCTCAGTTCCTTTTTTTGTGTTATATTGTCATGCACTATGATCACAGCATATTTTCATTTGTTTTAAGAGATGAAACACTCAAGGAAATAAGGTAGGACAACAAAGCAAATTACCTAATTTATTTTAATATAGATGGAAACATAATAGAGTGACATTCAAAGAAAATAAAAATGGGAACTCTATACAAAATTATGTTTCTTGGGGGTTTCTTGTACTGAGAATTTCTATTTGCCTATGCATCTACTCACAGTGGTTATCTCATTCACATTTATCATTTTTGAAGCATCTGGATATTTAACAATCATGATGACTCTGTTTAAAAAATAAATGACTTAAAGTCAAATAACTTGCCTTGCTTTTATTTTTTAGATATACAAATTCCCATATATATTTAAATATACAAATACCTCTTGGCAGACACTCTTTCCTTGCAACTTGAATATAATCCCACTGAACACAGTTTTCTAGCAATTCACACATCCGCTCCCATCACCTCTCACAGGGGTTGTGTACTTGATTGGTGCTGCCTTTGTGTGATCAGAGGAAAAAAAAAAAATCACTATAATGTCTCCTGCTTGAGGTTTCAGTTTTAGTTCTCAAACCTGTTATTTGCAGGAAGAAAAAAATAAAAGGCCCAAACACTACTGTGAATATTGCTATTCCATTGTTTTGTATATACTCATCACCTCTATCACAATTTTAGCAAATAGGTGTATTCTGCATTTCACCATTACTTCTTGCTTATTTTTAGGGGTAATACTTATTCCTGAATTAAATTAAGTCAACAATAGTTTCTTAGATCATGTCTTATTTTTTCTTTTCTGGACTTCTAGTAGGCAGTGATATACTTAATCATAAGAGATACACATTGCTTGGTACTGAGTAGGAACAAAAAGGACTCATGAATGCTTATGCCAAACCTTTCCTTGCACTGATTTTCATCAAATTCTCTCTTCCCATTCCCTTTCATTTTCTTCATGCTTTTATTGAATTTTAAGATAATAGAAGATATACATGCAATATTTCCAAAAAACTGCTTGATGGTTTATTGATGAATTTGAGGATTATGTTGCATACTGGATGGGAGGCTGCTTCCCCTGCTCTGTGGACTTGTGGGTTTGTATAGAAATAAAGAGAAAATTCCAAAAGAGTAAAAAAGCAAAAGCTAGTTTATTTACCATAAGCAGAAACATTTTTCCATCTAGAGGAGAGGTCCCAGAGCTAGGAATCCATTGGCCCAGAGGGGTTGCTCTCTCTTTATCTCAGTTCCTTTTCCCTCCCCTCTGTTCTGTGACGTACTGATCCTTTACCCAGTGCAAGCAGTAGGCTCTTATTTGGATTGGCTCCCCCACCTCTGTCCATGAGTGAGGAAGGGGTTGGTAATTGCTTAATATTTTCCACACCATGATTTTATGTGCTATCCTGTACCTCTTCCTCTTTTTTTCAAATCTATTTAAATTGCAGGTCTCTTTAAGTTTTGTGTTTTTTCTGGAGAGATGGAATTTTCTGGGATGGACCCAAGATCTACTATTTTTTGCTAATACTGCCTCAGGGGTCATCTTTTCCTACATCTCCCCCTCTGAGAGGAGAATCCATCTGCTTTCAGGTATAGGCTCAATGACCACTCTAGCTGTTTCCTGCTGGACATGAATGAAGAAGGGAAGTTGGCTGGTTTTCTCAGGGGCATCAATCAAGTGGGCCTGCATATTTTTAAAAGATGTATTTATTTATTTGAGAAATAGAGTTAGAGACAGAGAGAGGGAGACACAGAGAGGGAGGTCTTCCATCCAGTGGTTCACTCCCCAGATGGCCACAGTGGTTGTCACTGGGCTGATCTAAAGCCAGGAGTCAGGAGTTCTTCTGGGTCTCCCATGCAGGTGCAGGGGCCCAAACACTTGGGACATAGCAGAGATCTGGATCAGAAGAGGGGAAACTGGGACACAAACTAGTGCCCATATATGATTCTTGAACCCCAGGTGGAGGCTTAGCCTACTACACCGTAGTGCCAGCCCCATACCATCTGCATATTAAGAACACCTATCTTGTCAGAGATAAGTTGTACCAATCAATCAAACAAGCAGGAGCACAAAGCAAGAGTTGGGAAATGAGGCCATCTTGTGGGGCTAAGGGTCTGTGGGCCCCTCAGACATGGGTAGAATGTCCTGCACAAGCAGGTTGTTAAGTTTTATGCAAGCAGGCTGCAAGCTGTCGCTGGGAAACTTGTTTCCACCTGCTGGCATCTGCCCTGCACTAGCTCCTATTCATTATGTGTGAGCCTATAGTTATAACCACAGCTTCAAGTAAGTTGTGATCCTCCACCCAGACCTGTCAGAAGAGGGGGCTGAAGCCCTTAGGGGAATCAGGCTGCCTACAACAGACTCCCACTATCCCCATGGGTGGCTCCAAGTCCATCAACATACGGTATGTGAAACCCTTGTCCAATGGGCACTCCCATAGAACAAGCCAATGAAAAACCAGTAATACCTTAAAAACCCTGAGCACTTCATGAAAGCCAGTGTTCTTTTTGGGTGCTCTCTCATCTCCCCTCTTACTAGATGCTTTACTGTCACTTTGCAAACAATACAGAGCTTTTGCTTCTTTGCAAATTGTTTCCTAGCTTTTTATTTCTATACTAAGCTGAAGAAAAGAACTCACTAAGTTCAGTCTGGTAACCACCTGCCCCTCTGTGACCAATAACAGGAAATTATCACAGGTCTGAAGGAGATAAATATAGTTCAGGTTCAACTCCTTAGAGTATTGATTAAGGAGCCCAAGCATGTTTCTTGGTTTAGATTTTGATTGAGATTTTCTTACACCTTGATTAATCCTTTGAGCTTAGTTGCGCTACGCTCCCTCTGTGGGAGTGTTTTTATCCAGAAATCAAAGTGTGTTAAATATTGCCCAAGTTCTGCCCATGTTGGTGCAGAGTAGGTCAGGTTCTTCTCTGTTTTGGAAGACTAACTCAGCTAGAGAATTTAGGCTTTTTTGTTGGGCCTTGATCACTGCCACTGTGGCTTTCCATGATGCCTGGAGGGCCAGGGAGAGGTTATGGATGGAAGCATGGGTGGCTTGAACTCCCATGGGTCAAAAGAGTCTGCAGAAAAGCTCTCATCCTACTCCCACTTGCTCAAAGACTGAATTTTCCATTCTCAGGGCTCCAAATAAGTGAGTGAGACAGACTGGGTGGGGATGTTGTAGGGGTGGGTGGGATGCTTCTAAAAACTGTTTGATGGGGGCTGGCGCCATGGATCACTTGGTTAATACTCCACCTGCTGCGACAGTATCCCATATGGGTGCCAGGTTCTAGTCCCGGTTGTTCCTTTTCCAGTCCAGCTCTTTGCTGTGGCCCAGGAGTGCAGTGGAGGATGGCCCAAGTGCTTGGGCCCTGCACCCGCATGCAAGACCAGGAGGAAGCACCTGGCTCCTGGCTTCAGATCAGTGCAGTGCCAGTCATAGCAGCCATTTGGGGAGTGAACCAACGGAAGGAAGACCTTTCTCTCTGTCTCTCTCTTTTACTGTCTATAACTCTACCTGTCAAATAAAAAAAAAAAAAACCTGATATTTTATTGGTGGATTTGAGAATCATAAGTAGGAGTACTATCATTGTTAAAACATAATCAGCCTCTTCATAAGCAGGAATATTTAACATAGATATTAATTATTAAATTAATAATTTAATAATTTAATCTATTCCACAACTCTTGTGATTTTGTCCTTATCTCCTTTGTTCTCCAAAATTTATGTTTATTGTGGTATAATTTGCACAGAGCAAAATTCACAATTCTGAAGCATATAGTTTGATCAATTTTGACAAAAAACAACATCAATTTAATTCCACCTTATTAAAATACAGAGCATTTCATCATCCAAGAAATTTTCTCATACCTCAGACTTTTCAATTCTACCATCTAAGTAACCAATGATGTGATTTTCACCAAAATAGATTGATTTTACTCATTCTTAAACTTCATGGACTTGAAATTACAAAGAACATAATCTTTATTTTATATCTCTTTCATTCATTATATTGTTTTTGAGATAGAATCATGCTGTCTATGACAGTCTCTCATCAATATTAATGCTGAGTATTATTTTGTTCTGTGAATAAACAACCATTTATTCATTGATATATTAGTGGTAGTCCTGTTTCCAGTTGACCTGTTATAAATAAGCTGCTATTAACATAGAAAAAACAGGCTTTTGGTGAGCATATGCTTTTTTTTTTCTCTTTGAAAAAATACTTCAGTGAATTTGTTCCTCATTGAACACTGAGTAAATGTGTATTAAATTTTTAACAGTATGTCAGACATTGCAAACAACTTATACATCTTGTATAATTTAAAATAGTTTTTAGCTGACACAAAAAATATACATACTTGCAGAACAATGTGTGATGTTTTGATACATATATACATTACGCAATGTTCAATCGGAGTATACATCACCTCATTTATTTTTATTCATGGTGAAAATGCTCAAAATTCCTTCTTCTATCTTTTTATCTCATTTTTTAAATAAAAATACATTTCATTATCATTATCTATAGTCACTAGAATGCAGAAATTTATCTTCTCAAAGACAATGCATGAGTGTTTCAATTGCATTATATCCTTGACAACTTTTGATGTTATCTGTTTCATTTAAAAAATTGTTTATTTATGTACTTTATTTCAGAGAGAGAGAGAGAGACAGAGAAAGAAAGAGAGAGAGGGAGAGATATCTCTTTTGCCCTGGTTCACTCTTCTAATGCCTTCGAGGATCAAGTCTGGCCAGACAAAAGCCAGAAGCCAAGAAATGAATCATGGTCTCCCACATAGGAGGCAGGGACTCTAACTCTTGATTCATCACCTGCTGCCTCCCTGGGTGCAGATTAATAGGAAGCTGGAATTGGGAATGAGCTGGGGCTTGAATCCAGGCACTTCAATATGGAATGCAGGTGTCTCACTGAGTGACTTAGCCTCTAGGCCATGTTTTTCTAATTTCATTTCCACATTTATTAAAATTATCACATAATTTTTCTTTCAGCTATTAATAATGTGGTGAGTTATATGGACATATTTTATTATATTAAATCAACACTGAATTCCTGTAATGCACTTCACTTGGTTATAATGTATGAGCCTTTTGAAGATATTCAGTGTGTTAATAGTAGTACATGGAATTAATTTTGTGTCTATGTTCATGAGCTCAGAGGGATCTTTAAAACATTTATGGTAAATGATTATTATGGGAAACCTATTGAAGGATTGCAAAAGGTATTTGCATCAAGATAAATTTATCTTTTTTAATTTTATGAACATTTTGAAGTCCCTTTGTATATCTATGTTTTTTTAAGTGTCTTTATCTGGTTTTGCTATAAGGGTAGTGCCTAACCTCATAACACAGTAGTAATAATTCTCAATTTCCATATTTTCCAAAAGAACTTGTGTATTATTGAGATCACTTAATTGTTTTATATTGGTGAGCATTTGGCCCAGCTCTCAAAATATCTGCTGGAGTACCAATATCTCTTATAGGAATATGTGGATTCACCTCCCAGCTCTGCTCCCAATTCCAGTTTTCTGCTAATGTGTACTCTGGTAGATGGAAGGTGATAGCGTGAGTACTTGTGTCTCTGCCATCCTGTGGGAGATCTAGATTGAGTTCCCAGCTCCCAGCTCCAGCCTCGCCCAGCCCTGAAGATTGCAGGTATTTGTGTAACCAGAAAATGAACAGTCTCCATCTCTCTGTCTTTCTTTCTGTCAGTTGCTGCCTGTCAACTAAATAAAATAAATTTTAAAAATAAATGTTTGATAAAATTATCTGGAATTATTTGACCTCAGATTTTCACTATGGGGATTTAAAAATACAATTTTAAATCCTTTAATGAATTACAATAATTACAAAAATAATATTGTCTTCTCCCCTTTAAATTAGTTTTAGTAACTTACATTGTTCAAAAAATTGTTTATTTCCTATAAATTATTGGATTTATTGTCCTTATTTTTTTCATTTTCTTTTTTTTTTAATCTGTAAAATTTGTAGTGGCTGTCTTATTTCATTCCTGATAATGCTAAATTGTGTTTTCTTCTTCCATTCTCTCTCCTTCTCCCTGTCTCTCTTTCCATCTCTCATTCTCTGTAGTCTTGCTAAAAATAATTAATGTTACAAAATTATACAAAAATCATCATTAGGTATATTGACATTTTACTCTTTTTATTGGTTTTCTACTCCATTTCTGTATCTTATTAATTTTTAGCATGTTTTAATCAATTTTTAGAAATTCTGGGTTTACATTTTTAGGCTTTTACATTTCATTTTTTTGTGGTCCAATGTCATTGATAGTCATAAAAGAACTATGGTTTTTGTTGTTTATCCAGCTTGTTTTCATGGTTAGGTGGGGAGGAAATAGCTTTAGTAACTATGTACATCTGAAGCAACAGTACGTACAATTTTACTGTAACTCATTTTTTTTTTTTTTTTGGAAAGTGGATGTAAGACCAATCCTTATCATCACGTACTATAAATAAGGAAAGCTATGACCAAGAAAACATTTTAAACAGTAAAATAAATAATGTTTAAAGATAAAACATGACTTTGTAGACAGAAATGCCATGTTCAAAGTAGGAATTTGCTATTGCTTTTCATGACCCACTTAAAAGACAAATGGGATAAAGTATTACATTGTACATCTAAAGTCAGGACAGGAGCTGATCAGTTCATTGTTGCTTATAGTGACTTTAGATGTACAATGTAATACTTTATCCTTTTTAGTATTTGTTGTTGTTGTTGTGGTTCTAGTACTATTGGTTGAACTCAGTAATTAACACACAATTATTCTTAGGTGTTTAAATTTTAACTGAAAAGTGATCCCTGTTAAATCTAAAGGTGGAAAAAGAGAGGGAGGAGATGAAGAGCTATGGGTTATTTAACTATGTGCTTATTTTCAAAGACTTGAATAATCACCTTGTAACAATGATCAGATTTGGTCTATGTTATGTCATGATTTTAAGGAATCTTATTTCAACCAGATATTTTGGATTTTGATATTGGTCTATTATGCTATGTTATATGTGCATACATATTGTATGTCCACATGGGGAAATTTTATTAAGAGCTTTATTTTATATGGCTTTTAGATAAGATTGTCCATAAATTTAAGCTGCTAAAATCAATCAAAGATACATTTTAATTTGTATGACCTGAATCTGTGTATCATATGTTTTAAACTTGTTGGTAGAAAGAAACTAAAAATATTGTATATGGTTGTGCTTAAGTTTACTGGTTAAACAAACTACACCATGTTAGATATTTAAGACGTGTTTTCAAATACATGATTCTTAAAATTTATAGAAGGCATTGGACCTTCCGGTAAATGTTTTATTAAGTTCTTATCTAAGGGTTGAAACGGTTTGCTAAGTATTCATGTAATATTGCTATTGTCAGCAAGTGATCTAGGACTTGCTCCCTCATTTCTCTATTCTAAGCCCAACTTGTTCTTTACTTCTCTATTCTCTTCAAGGTAGGGAACTAATTCTATTATGAAGGAATCTGTGGGACGCACAATTTAATCTTTAGACCTTATAAGAGATGGCTGACATTTTTCTGTAATAGCATAGCCAAAATAAGAACTTAACTAATAATCTCATAGCTAGATTCACATCGCCATCAGCGAAGTATACAGTAAGTAGAAAAAAAAAAAAAAAAAAAAACCTCCCTTTCAGACCAAAGGGAAAGAAAGTTTTAAAGTGAGAATATAATTTTCCTCATGGGCATTGTCTACCTTAGAAAAACTACTACAGAACATGCCTGTGACTATAGACTTGTAGTTCAGGCCACCGAAGATTAGAGATGGGACACGGGCACTCCCTTGACTTGCATCCTCTGGTCTGCTTTAACACAAACCAGGAGGAAAAGAAAGCTAGGCATCAGAAGCAATGGGTGGCAGGCCTATTAATGGCTGATCTGTACAGTGATCTGCCCTCAAGGAGACCCAACAGGCCAGTCCACTGCAGTGGCTTTCAATGTGGTAAGCCTGGGCTTCAGCAGAAGTCAGCTTGTGAAGAGCCCTGGCAGCTCTGCCAAGAGTTGGATCACTGGAAATGGACCTGCCCTGGAATCGAAGGATGCCCAGGTCAGAGCCACAGATCTTATTGGCTCCAAGCTGAAAAGCCCTTCACTCAGCCCAACTTCCAAAGTGACCACTGCAGCTGAGGGGATGGTCAAGTAGGGTCAGCAACATTGCAGGCAGAACTGTAAATTTCTTGTTAGAGATGCCCCCTGCCTTTACCTGGCCAGCTCTCCTCCCAGGCCAGCCAAGTAATGAAAGTCAACAGAGTGCCTTCCCCTAGGAGGTTCACACCTCCCTTAGGATATACCCCATGTGAAGAGATAGATAGGTCTGGGCCTCTTAACTTACAAGGCCTAAAACCCAACAGATTATTATCAAGCCCCTTCTATCAGGTTCTATTTGCCTCTCAATCAGAAAACTTAATTGTAGCTTAGACAGCACCTTCCTTAGCTCCTCTAATAATGACTCTGTCCTTTGTTCTAGGCCCTGTCTAGTGCACTTGAGCCTCATTCCTTTATAATCATAACCTCTACTCTACCACCAATGGCTCTACTCCCAACCTGTGTGTACTGATGGTCCTCTTCCCCACTTAATGCTGTATAATTGTTCAGACCTGGTAAATACCACTCTTAGGATCATTGGTTACTATCCTCACCCTGTCTTTTATGACCTTGTCTAAATATGATCAGAGTCGGCAAACTTGGAAGGCTTCCATAGCCTTGGCAACTCATGACGAGAGCCTAGGGTGGTTACTGGCGCCATAAACTAGAGTGTCAATTTGTTGGGTCAACAACAGGAGCCACTGTGCGCTTGCTCCTGATGTGGGATCTCTGTCCTTGATGTACTGTACATTTTGATTTAATGCTATAACTAGTACTCAAACAGTATGTTTCACTTTGTGTTTCTATGTGGGTGCAAACTGTTGAAGTATTTTATACTAAATTGATCTTCTGTATATAAATAGAATTGAAAATGAATCTTGATGTGAATGGAAGGGGAGAGGGAGCGGGAGACGGGAGGGTTGCGGGTAGGAGGGAAGTTATGGGAAGGGGAAGCCATTGTAATCCATAAGCTGTACACTGGAAATTTATATTCATTAAATAAAAGTTAAAAAAAAGACAAATGGGAATTTTAAAGAAATTTAAACTGATGACATAAAATATATATTGGAAAAAGAGACAGAATCACTAAAATGCTAAAAACTGAAAAGTATATAAACAAGTAGTAACTGGATTGAGTCACCTAAGAAAATAGAACACTTGAGAAGGAACTGGAATTCTGTTGCAGAATTCAGAAGACTAAGGAATTGCTGAGAATAAGAGTCTTTGGAAGAGATGTTCAATATGAATCTAAAGCTAAAAGAAGGATTTAAAGCAGGCCTGTCCCTGAAAATTAGTGTTTGGGGCAGGAGTTTATAATGACCTCATGTAATGGTCTGCACTGTGTCCTTCCAAAATTCATGGGTTCAAATCCAAAGTCCCATAGCTTAGAATGTGTCTGTATTTAGAGCTGGTACCCGTCGACAGGTCATTAAGTGAAAGTAACACATTAGGCTGGACACTAGTCCAATGGGACTGGTATTATAAAACAGAATGAAATTTAGACACACAAGGAGGCATCAGGGATGCTCATGCACAAAGGAAAACCATGTAAGGGCATGGGAGGAAAACAGTCGTCAGCAAACCAAAGAGAAGCAAGCAACATAAACTTCAAAAGAGACCGAACCTTCTGACTCTGCCATCTTAGGTGTCTAGTCGAAAGAACTGTCAGATAGTGAGGTTTTTTTTTGTCTGTGTTTAAGGAACTATCTAGTTAGTGGTAGAAGCCCTGTCAACCAAAAGATGACAGGTGGGCAATTTCTAATTTGTCATATATTTTGGAATTTTCAACTAAGCAAAAAAAAATTCATCAAATAGTAATATTTTAGTCTCTCATTGTGAAATATGTTTTATAAAACATTTCATGACCATTTTTGAAACTGAGAAGTGAGTGTTGTGCAGCAGGTTAAGCTGCTGCTTGTGATGCCTGCATCCCTTGTCGGAGCACTGATTTGAATCTTGTCTTCTTGGCTTCTGGTCCAGCTTCCTGCTAACTCATCCTGAGAGGCAGAGAATGATGATCCAAGTACTTCAGATGCTGTGACTCATATAGGTGATCTAGGTGGAGTTCTCAGCTCCTGGTCCAGCCAGCCCTGGCTGTTGCAGCCATTTGAAAATTAAACTGGCGGATGCAAAATTCTCTCTCTCCCCACTTTTCTAATAGATGAAAATAAATATATACTTGAAATAAGAAACTGACATTATTGGACTCAGAATTCTTTCCTGGAATGTGGCAATAAAGGGGAATTTGAGCAGGAATTTCAGGTTCCTAGATACCCAAACTAAGATCTAGAAGAGGAGTTTCAGACTCTAGGAAGACACACTCTCTTCATTCTCTGACCCCTTGATGTTATGAAAAAGGTCTGCCAGAAAGGACAGAGGTCTGCACAAAAAAACGCCAAAGCAAGGAGTCCCCTGACCACACTGAGAAAGATCTGCAGATCTGCATCCTGGCTGAATATTAGCCTGGATTGTACTGGCAGCATTTTATGGGACTAACAGCAAAGTGATCAAAGCAGTATTGATATTTGTATCTCCCCTTTCCTACTCTGTTCTTAAAATGCAAGAAAATGTTGGAAGAATCTTTTCTGGGAGAACAATCTTCTCTCTTTTTTCCCAGTTAGTCTAGCTAATTGTAAATCAATTTTGTTTTTCTTTTCAAATAGGATCTCTTTATTTCAGTGATCATTTTAGATTCTGTGTCACTTTGTGTTCTGAGTTTTATTCTTTTCTATTAATTTTGAATTTCATTTATTTTTGTTTCTCTAGTTCCTTGAGGTGCAGTGATGTGTCACTTATTTGAGATCATTCTACTTTTTTTGTGGGTTTCTTTTATGTAAGCATTTATTGCTATAAACTTCCCTCTTTGTCCTGCATTTGGTGTATCCTTTAAGTTTGTTATGTTGTATCTCTATTTTAATTCATTTCAAAAATTCAAAATCTTTCTTCCAAATTCCCCCTTGCCACTTTGACTGTTCAGAAGTAAGTTGTTTAATTTGCATGTATTCTGCAGTCTTCAAAGATTTTCTTGTTACATATTTCTAGACTTGTCACAATGTAATCACAAAAGATATTTAATATGATTTTTTAAATTTTATTTTATTTGATGAGACTTTCTTGTGATGTATCCATATGATATACCCTGAATTATGTTCTGAGTCCTTTCAAGAAGAATATACTTTGCCCATTTTAGACAGATGTCTGTTAAAGGCTGTTAAAGGTAGCTTTTCTGCATTGTAATTCAACAGCTTTCTTGATGATTTTTTTCATTTATTTTTAAAGATTTATTTATTTGAAAGTCAGAGTTACACAGAGAGAGAAGGAGAAACAAAGAGAGAGAGAGAGAGAGGTCTTCTATCCACTGGTTCACTCCCCAATTGGCTGCAACAGCTGGGGCTGCGCTGATCCGAAGCCAGGAGCCAGGAGCCAGGAGCTTCTTCTGGGTCTCCACACGGGTGCAGGGGCCAGAGGACTTTGGCCATCTTCTACTACTTTCCCAGGCCATAGAAGAAGCTGGATCAGAAGTGGAGCAGCTGGGACATGAACTTCAGATGCCGGCAATGCAGGCAGCGACTTTACCTGCTATGCCACAGCGCTGGCCCCTCTTGTTGATTTTTGTATCTGGATGAACCATCTATTTCTGAAGGGAGAGTGTTAAAAGCCATCTACTATTAGTGTATTGAAGTCTATCTCTCTCTTTTGATTAATTTATATCTACTTTGTGTATTTTGGTACTCTGATATCGGGTGCCTATTTATTTGCAATTATTATTTCTTTTTTTTTTATTTGACAGGTAGAGTTATAGACAGTGAGAGAGAGAGAGAGAGAGAGAGAGAGAGAGAGAGAGAGAGACAGAGACAGAGAGAAATGTCTTCCTTCTGTTGGTTCACACCCCAAATAGCTGTCATAGCTGACGCTGAGCCAATCCAAAGCCAGGAGCCAGGAGCTTCTTCCCAGTCTCCCATGCGGGTGCAGGGGTCCAAGCACTTGGGCCATCCTCCACTGCCCTCTCAGGCCACAGCAGAGAGTTGGACACCGCAGGTGGAAGATTAGCCTAGTGCATCACAGCGCCGGCCCCTACAATTATTATTTCTTCTTGCTGGATTAAGTCCTTTATTATATGAATTTCCTTGTTCATTCTAAACTACTGTTAATTTCAAATTTATTTTATATTATGCAAATATAGGTATTCCTGCTTTATTTGGGGTTCCCTTTGCATGGAGAGTCTTATTCCTCCTGTCACTTTTAGTCTATGTGTGTCATTAGAGATGAAGTATCTTGTAAGCAGCATATTATTAGGTATTGTTTTTCTTTCTTTCTGATTCATTCAGCCACTCTATCAGTTATTTGGACAATTTAACACATTTATATTTAAAACAATTATTGCAGGTGAAATCATATTGCTGCCAATTTGAAAGTTATTTTCTAGTTTTATTATAGTTTCATTCTTTCTTTCTCCAACTCATACCAACTTCCTTTGTTGCTAAGTAATTATATATAATAGTATGCTTTGATTTCTTGCTTAGTATTTTTGGTAAGTCTGCTGTAGCTTTTTGCTTTGTGGCTTCAATGAGGTTAACAAAAACATCCTTCTGTTGTTTGAGCTATTTTGAAATGATAGCAATTTGACATTTATTATAGAGATAAGAAAGAAATAATACAAAATACCAACAAATTCTTCACTTGTACTCCATTTCTTTCCATATATTTAATTTTTTTTTTTGACAGGCAGAGTGGACAGTGAGAGAGAGAGAGAGAGAGAGAGAGAGAGAAAGGTCTTCCTTTTGCCGTTGGTTCACCTTCCAATGGCCGCCCTGGCTGGCGCGCTGCGGCCGGCGCACTGCACTGATCTGATGGCAGGAGCCAGGTGCTTCTCCTGGTCTCCCATGGGGTGCAGGGCCCAAGCACTTGGGCCATCCTCCACTGCACTCCCTGGCCACAGCAGAGAGCTGACCTGGAAGAGGGGCAACCGGGACAGAATTCGGTGCCCTGACCGGGATTAGAACCCGGTGTGCCGGCGCCGCAAGGCGGAGGATTAGCCTAGTGAGCCGCGGCGCCGGCCTCCATATAATTTTTGGTATCCCATTTTGCATCTTTCTATATTCTCTCTCTCTTAACATTTTACTGTAGTTATTATTATTTGTAATTTTACTTTTTTAGTTTTTACACTGAAGATACAGATGGTTTGTGCACCATGTTCACAGTACAAGAACATTCTGAATTTTTATAGCCATGCTTAACAGGGAGTTTCTACCCTTTGATATTTTCTGTTACTCATTAGTGCTTCTTTATTTCAGCTTGAAGATTTCTCTGTAGATTTTGTTTTTATTATTATAAACAGCACAGATTTCATATAGTTCAGAGATACAATTTTAAAAGAATAGCTGAAAAACCATCTCAGGTTTTGTGTGGCTGGAAATGTCATTATCTTTCCCTCATGTTTTAAGGATATTTTATTAGTTATATTATTCTTGGCTGGCACTTGTTTTCCTTCAATACTCTGAATGTCACATCCATTGTCTCCTGCCCTTAAAGTTTATGCTGAGAATTCTGCAATCAAGGAAGTTGTGGCTGTTTAATGTGCTATATTTTACTTATCTAAAAATTTTGAGAATTCTCTTTATCTTTAATCTTGAGATCTTGGTTTTGATATGTCTTGAGGTATACTTGGTGGAGTTGAATGAATGTATCTGGTGGCCTCTGATCTTCCAAAACTGGTTGGCTGTATCTTTATGCTTGGGAAGTTTCCAGTTATATCATTTTGACAGTGTGCTGTACCTCTTTGGCATACTCAAATCCTTCTCTAATCTGTGTTCTTTTCATGCTATTCCAAACTTTACATGGCTTTCTTAATTCCTCTTGATATTTTACTTTTGTTTCCTCTGTTTGTTATTAAATAGCCTCTCTTCAAGACCACCAATGGGAACATCTGTTTGACCTTCTGCTATTGATACCTCTCTAATTGTGATTAGTGTACTTTTTAGTTGAAGGATTTGTGCTATTTTGAATTACTTTCTTCTCTCTTATCAAATATCTCTGCTAGGGTATTTCATTATATCTCTGTGTTTTCTTAAAGTATACGGAGTTTCATTGAAAGAGTTACTTTAAATTCCATATCTGAGCACTTGGAAATTTCAGTTCCTAGATGGCTGGTTTTGTGCCCTATTTTGTTAGTAAGGTAAGATCATGGTCCCCTGGAATTTCTTGGTACGCTTTGGTGTATGACATGTTGAATGATTAATTATAGTAATCTTACTTCATTGGTGATGACTTTCCTGAAGTTATAAGCAGGCTGCTTGCTTTCTCTGATCCTGTGGACACTTTCGCTACTTCTGCACTAGATAGTGCCCCAAATCAATGTTAACCTCAAATCTACTGTTGTTGTGGTTTTTTTCTTCAGTTTCAATGCTAAAGTAAGCAAAAGTTTTGATTTTTCTCAAATCCACAGCTGGTGTGTTGTTCAAAATGAGCTGGGGATGTATCAGCAAAGGGGTAGTGTGTCCATATAAGCCTCTTCCTTGGATCAGGGTAGTCCCATACACTTAGTCTTATGGACACTAACACTGTCATCCAAGATCACAAGAGCTCATTCATACCAAAGCTGCTATGGTCTGTCTGCTGCTGAGTGGATTTATGGAAAAAGAGGAAAACGGTTTCTTCTACCAGATACTAGTGATGCTGTCTGGAATATAATCCTGATCAACTGAGATCATGGAACTCCATTTGGCATTGAAGCAGGTCCCAGGTCTCTATTTGAAGGCATTGGCCTAGGAATATGGACCACTAGGGTATGCTCAGTGTTGGATTTTATTAGCTTGGCACTGAGTACTCAAACAGTATGGCGGTATGGTTCCTTGATGTCTGCCCAAAGTTTTAGGAAGAGTGACAACTGTAGCCCTTCAACTGTGTAGAGTGAGCTTCCTGGGACACACCTAAGTCTTACAATTACCAGCTCATGTGCATTCTTCTGAGTGCATGCTAGATTACAATGAGGCTGGAAGGATGTGCACCAAAACACGTGTTGCCCTTCATGGTGCGGATCCCCATCTGATTCTGGGACAAGTCTAAGCGGCTCCATCTACAGTAGCCTAAGGAAGTGTTTGGGGTTGACCCTGTGTTAGGCTTTACTAGCCCAGCACTGAGTCCTGAGACACATTTTTAAGGATCTTTAATGTCTTTTTAAGGTTGACCAAGGGGTGATAATTTGGCAGTATTCTGGGTTACATCTGTGTCTCACACTAACTAGACCTCATAATGTCTTGGGGTACACACAGGGTCCACTTGGAGCTGGTGATGATACACACTGAGATGAGTGCATCCCACTAGAATACAGGTCTCATGCATGATGCCAAGGTAAGTACAGAGGTACTGTGCAGGGCCACAGGCTGGGAGTAGAGGCCTCCAGCTCTGAGCTCCAAGTCAAGATCCTAAACTCTCTCTGGCACCACTTCTTAGTGTCTGTAGACTTCTTCCCTGTTAAGTCAGAGATTGTGGGAATTGTGTTTAAGGCAGTCATTTGGCAGCTGGCGATAAAGTGTCTAATTACTCAGCCTGCAAATATGGGTATGGGAGCACTGGCACTTGGGCCTCTATCCAACTCTGATTTTTCTCAATGGGCCTGGATCTGGAATTCAAGTCTTAGAACTAGACTTAATTCTTTCTCTGTTTCCCAAGCAGGTAACATCTCTCACCATGAAGCACTGCTTAGAACTGGGGGTGAGGTGATATCAGCAACTTTCTTTCCTGCTTTCTTCAGTGTGACTTTTCTGATTATTATGCTAAAATCAGGCCCTGTGGCTTCCAGGGCTTGTGAAGGTGACTATTTGCATGAATTGGTCTCTATGGGGAGATGATCACTGAAGCATCTTGCTGAACTGCCAACTGACTCCAATTTCAGTGGAAATTTCTGAGGACATCAAGGTATTACAAAATTATAATGTAGCTGGAATTCGTTGTTACAACCATATGCTGCAACATCAACTTGAAATATTCTACAAAAACTTTTTGAATTAAAAACAAATGTCACTAATTCCTTTCCTTACAAATTTTGTCCTTCCTATAGAAAATAAAATTGTCATCTTCTTGAAGGAAGCTATTATTTTGCTATGTCTCAAATGAAAAAATGAGAGTGCACATTGAAATTTACAAATAAAGTATGTTTTATTGCCATGGGTACTTCCAAAAGTTTGTGGAAAATAAAATTTAAAAATCAGCTTATTTTGGTGCAAAATGTTTTGAAATAATATGGATTCATTATCATGGTACAAGGATCATAATTCTGAGGGAGGGACAGGAGGGTGAGAAAAGAGAAAGAGATCAAGGGAGTAAGGGAGGAAGAGGCGAAGTGAGGTGAATAATAAGGACAGAAAGGAAAGAAATGAAATGCAGGTGAGCTATGGCCTCACCAGTCACTCTATTTTGTCCCTGGATGTCCTCTAACCAGTGGCACAATTGCAATCTACTCAAAAACTAATCTTGTAAGAATGCTTTCTGTAAGGTTTGTTAAGTGCTAGGAAACCCCCAAGATAAGCTAACCTTGCTCACTCTTAGCTTCTGTAATCAATGCTTGGTTTTGTAATTAACTTCCAAGAAGATGTGGTTTCTGCCTTTATAAGCTTCCCCAAGCTCAGTCAGGGCCTCATGATTTGGAAAGCACATGCTCCTGTGCAGCCACTGGCTTTCAGAAATAGACTCCATACTTCGGCCCTGACACTTCGGTGTCTTCTGTAACTCGGTGTTCTGAATAATATAACAGAAGCAGAGACAAATAAAAGAAAAAGGAATGACTCAGTTTGAGTGTGGTCAGATTAAACTAATATTGACAGCAAACTTATTCTTTTAACAAATCTAAACTGAAGTGTTTGTTTTAATAAAAGCATCTTCCTTCACATAGTAAACAATCTGTTATCAAGTGTTGGTGACTTGGGGCTATGACTCTAAAAACGATCAAGCTTCAAGTCAGACTAGCTAATCAATACTTGGTTCAAAAGTTTCATAAATGAACCAAGTTATCACTGGATTTATATGAGCTGAATTGAAATTTTACAGTCTATGCTTCAACCCACAATTTCCCAACGACACTCAAGAGATATCACCAACCTGTACTAAGGGGAAAAAATTACTGTCGTTACTTGGTGTTTTCTCATGTGGCCTGGAATTTGTTGACCTTTATTTTTGCATTATTTCTTTGAGATGAGTTCCACATTTGAAGAAAATGTTCCTTGTATTTTGGCATTTTCTTTCCAAGTCACTCTGAGCATTCAAGACCACTTAGCCTCCAAAATAAAGTTTTAGAAATGTAGTGTGAAGATGCCTCATTTAAAATTTTCTAAGAGTAGGTGTCCATGCTTAAGGAGTGGGTCTTGTATCTCAGTTATAGCTCTTCTAATAATTATCATCTTTCTTAATTAGTTTAGTTTCTTTGTAAGAAAAGCGAAAACTTAAATACCCTTTCTGTTTTTGTATAAAGTATCATAGTCTAAAAGTTCAAAAATGACTTTGACAGCATAGGCAAAACTCAAAGGCTGGTAGCAAAATAATAATAAATGCACCAACAGAGAGAAGTAAGATAAATCTACAAATATGCAAAAACATTTTGATAGTTGAAGTGAGTTCAGATAGGTATTATTCAGCATGCAAAAAAATATACGATATGTAGACCAAAGATGGAAAACAGTGATGGCTTCAAGAGTTCATTAGATTTAAGTGAGGATTGGATGAAAAGTGAGTAAAGCCACCGCCTTTGACACCAGCATCCCACATAGGCACCAATCAGATTTCTAAGTGCTACACTTCCCTTCCAGCTCCCTGTTAATGCACCTGGGAAAGCAGAAGAAAATGGCCCAAGTGCTTAGATCCCTGCACTCATGTAGGAGTCCCAGATGAAGTTCCTGGCTCCTGGCTTCAGCCTGGCCGGATCTTGGTCCTTTAGGGAGTGAATCAGTAGATGGAAGATGGCTGTCTCTGTGTCTCTCCCTCTCTCTCTGTAATTCTGCCTTTCAAAGAAGTAAATCACAGAAAAGAAAAGAAAGATAGATTCTTCTTATATTCAGAAAACTCTAAATCAAAATCTCTAAGCATATAGTTTTGGAAATAGAACTTTCTCAGATGATTTTACATAAAATCAGAAAAATTGAGAACCTACACTGCAGTGGAAATGTTTATAAAAATATTCTAAGGCAGTATATTATTTCTGAATTAGGAAGAAAGAATGGCCAAAAGACATCATTTAGTTTGGTTGTCTTGTGCCATCATTGAACCATATGCTCTTTTAAAAAAGATTTATTTATTTGAAAGACAGAGTTACTGAGAGAGGAAAAGAGAAGAGAGTCAGAAAGAAAGAGAGAATCATCCATTTGCTAATGTATTCTACAAATGACTGCAATAGACTGGATTGATGGTGGACCCAGCTAGTTTGGCCATCTTTCACTGCTTTCTCAGGTGAATTAACAGGGAGCTCAATTGGAAATGGAGCAGCCTGGATGGAAACCAGCATTCATGGGATGCCAGCATTGAAAGCAACAGCTGAACCTTCTGTGCCACAATGCTGGTTGTAAACCAGAAGATTTTTATACTCATGTGTTCCCATATAAACCAACAACGTTCAATTGTGTATGTTAGCAATTCAGTATTAAAGATGAAGATTTTGAAGATTGAACTTCTTCTTTTAAAGATTTATTTTTATATTTAACAAAGGCAGAGTGATGCAGAGAAAGATGAAGAGACCGACAGAGAGAAAGAGATCTTCCATCTATTGGCTCTTTCCCCAAATGGCTGTAAATGCCAAGGTTGAGCCAAGCTCAAGCCAGGAGCCTAGAATCCCATCTGAGTCTCCCATGTGGGTAGCAGGGGCACAAACACTTGGGCCATCATCTGTTACTTCCCCAGGTACATTAGCAGGGAGCTGGATCAGAAGTAGAGCAGCCATAACTAGAACCGGTGCCTTGATAAGGGATGCAGGAGACAGCTTAAACACCTGCGCCACAACACTGGCCCCAGGGATTAAATTTCTTGCTATAAATCTCTACTAGAAGAAAGTGCAGAACTTGAATACAGCCTCTGATTTATCTCACTCTAACATTCAACTCTACCACACTAAGATTTTATTCACTACGATTTCAGCAGCTGCTGCTTCAGTGAGTTTGTATCATGTCCACGTTGTTCTTGAAAGTAAAGTGTCTTTGGCAATTCTAAGCAGCTTAGTCACTGGACGATATAAAAATCTTGATTCATTTTTTATAAGTAATTTAGGTAAAAGTATCATTTCTTAATTAAAGAGACTTTATACTAATACCCCCAGAAGGATAGATCCAGGCTGCATGCCAGCCAGCAACATTATTATTGTCCTTCTAATTCAATGAAACCTTGTATTCAGAAAACTTTTTTTATATTCAACTGTCTTTCTATATTCTTCAATAAAATTTTTGATTGTGGATTGTAATTTGATGCCTTATTTTGAAGGAAATAACAGATATCCATTTAAATGATACCAATAAAATGAAAGACTAATAATCCTGACTTTATTGAAAAGCATAACATGTTTGTACTTTTAAATCCAGTTGGCAGTTCAAAAGACGTTAGACATTTTGGCTGTGTGTGTGTATCACTACCTTCTGGGAAACCAGGGAGAACTGACTGTTACTAGAAGGGGAGCCAACCTTTGGGTGGAGTTCCTTCCTGGCAATTATTGCTACTGTAACAATCTGAACTTCACAGAAAATTGGGAGACATTTTGAAAGTGTAAGTACTATCATCCTGTAATATTAGGTATTTACCATGCAGTACTTCTATAGTTGTATTTTACAAACATTTTTTTAATTATTTGTTTTAGAGGCTAAGAGGCAGAGATGGAGAGAGCGAGAGAAAACAAGAGCTAGGACTCTCAATCTGCTGATTCACTCTTTAAATGCCAACACTGCCAGGGCTGAGCCAAGCCTAAGACAGAAGCTGAGAACTCAGGTCTCCTAGGTGAATGGCAGAGATCCAATCATTCGAGCCATCACCACTGCCTCCTAGGATTTGTACAAGCAGGATATTAGAATCAGTGGCCAAAGCCACATATTGAACCCAGGTACTCTCCTATGACACGTGAACACTATAAGAACTAAGGTAAAGTACCACATTTCTGCAGTTCCCTGTTGTAGTTTGGAGAGCCAGGTTTAAAGGCAAGCCTTGATCTCCTTTATATAGCTGTACATGACTGATTCTTACTAGCAGGGGACAGCAGGGCTATGGACCTTATAAATCCAGGCCATTCAGACTTGAATCACTCATGATTTAGTGCCATCTTCCTATATCTAAATCTCCAGTGATTAACATGAGTTCAACTTTTTTTTTTTTTGACAAGCAGAGCTAGACAGAGAGAGAGAGAGAGAGAGAGAGAGAGAGAGAGAAAAGTCTTCCTTTTTCTGTTGGTTCACCCTCCAAGTGGCCGCTACGGCCGGCGTGCTGCGCCGATCCGAAGCCAGGAGCCAGGGGCTTCCTCCTGGTCTACAATGAGATCAACTTTTAAATTTTCTATTTTCCCTGTGTATTACCAACAGAGAAATAGTGGCAGCTTGAAAGTATTTGGGCTTCTGTGAAGGTGAGCAAGTCATATTTTAGACATACATTCCCTAAAGTTTTCTTTTAAGTCTGGTATTTCCTTCCTCCCTCTTTTCCTTTCTCTTTCTCTTTCTTTCCCCCTCCTTCCCTTTCTTTCTCCCTCTTTATCTCCCTCCCTCCCTAATCTCTCTCTCAACATTCATATCCTATGCATGTAACTTGTTTTTGCTTTTCTGCATTTTGGGTTAATGACCATTCTTTTCTTTGTCTCTATAATCTAAGAGAACATTTGCTGACACACCTAGAAATTCATTTTTTTTTAAACTTTTCTTTAGTAAATATAATTTTCTAAAGTACAGTTGATGGATTACAATGGCTTTTCCCCCCCATAACTTCCCTCCCACCTGCAACCCTCCCATGTCCCGCTCCCTCTCCCATTCCAATCACATCAAGATTCATTTTCAATTATCTTTATATACAGAAGATTGATTTAGTATATATTAAGTAAAGATTTCATCAGTTTGCACCCACACAGAACATAAAGTGTAAAATACTGTTTGAGTACTAGTTATAGCATTAATTCACATTGGACAACACATTAAGGACAGAGATCCCACATGAGGAGTAAGTACACAGTGACTCCTGTTGTTGACATAACAATTTGACACTTTTGTTTATGGCGTCAGAAATCTCCCTAGGCTCTAGTCAGAAGCCTCTTGAGTTCGCTGACAAGGTCATAGTCAAAATGGAAGGTCTCTCCTCCCTTCAGAGAAAGGTACCTCCTCCTTTGATGACCAGTTCTTTCTACTGGGATCTCACTTACAGAGATCTTTCATTTAGTTTTTTTTTTTTTTCCAGATTTTCTTGGCTTTCCATGCCTAAAATACTCTCATGGGCTCTTCAGCCAGATCCGAATGCCTTAAGGGCTGATTCTGAGGCCAGAGTGCTGTTTAAGACATCTGCCATTCTATGAGTCTTCTGTGTATCCTACTTCCCATGTTGGATCATTCTCTCCCTTTTTGATTCTATCAGTTAGTATTAGCAGACATTAGTCTTGTTCATGTGATCCCTTTGACTCTTAGACATATCAGTGTGATCAATTGTGAACTGGATTTGATCACGTGGACTAGTGAGATGGCACTGGTACATGCCACCTTGATGGGATTGTATTGGAATCCCCTGGCACATTCCTAACTCCACCACCATTTGGGGCAAGTCCGATTGAGCATGATCCAAATTGTACATCTCCTCCCTCTCTTATCCCCACTCTTATATTTAACAGGGATCACTTTTCAGTTAAAATTCAACACCTAAGAATAAATGTGTGTTAATTACAGAGTTCAACCAATAGTATTAACTAGAACAAAAATTACTAAAACGGATAAAGTATTGCACATGAACAGTCAGGACAAGGGCTGATCAAGTCACTGTTTCTCATAGTGTCCATTTCACTTCAACAGGTTTCCTTTTTTGTGCTTGGTTAGCTGTCATCGATCAGGGAGAACATATGACATTTGTCCCTTTGGGAGTGGCTTAATTCACTCAGCATGGTGTTTTCCAGATTCCTCCATTTTGTTGCAAATGACCATATTTCATTGTTTTTGACTGCTGTATAGTATTCTATAGAGTACAAATTCTGATGTCTTGAATGCCAATTTGCTTAAACTTATGACAGAATAAGATAGTTCTCTTTCCCCTGAGTAAAAACAACCCACTGTGGTTTCCTGACTTATGGATGTATTTTCTCATATACATGATAGAATTTTCAAGGAGAACTGTTATTATATATTAAGAATAAGAAATGGGGATGATTACTTGATGGGAAGTCATTCTGGATTACAAAGTTAACCACCAGCTTTGATCACTGTGGCTAAGAAACCAATCAGAAATATGGGCAAATGTCTCTATGAGAGCATACCCACTGCAGTGATATTTATAAATATTTTCAACAGGGGTTGGCACTGTGGCATAGAAGGTAAAGCCTTGGCTTGTGGTGCTGGTGTTCCTTATTGGCACAGGTTTGAGTCCAATTGCTCCACTTCCAACCCAGCTCCCTGATAATGCACCTGGGAATGCAGTAGAAGATGGCCCAAGTACATGGGCCCTGGCACCCACGTGGGAGATCCAGAAGAAGCTCCTGGATCCTGGCTTCAGCCTGACAGAGCTCAGACCTTGGGACCATTTGGGAAGTGAACCAGCAGGTGGAAAGTCTCTCTCTCCCTCTCTCTCTCTCCCCCAACCCTGACTTCTCTTCCTGTATTTCTGCCTTTCAAATAAATACATCTTTAAAAAAATTTCAATGATAAATAAATCAAAATAAATATATAACAGAAGTAATTTTAAGTAAATCATGAGGTATCAATGATAACATGTTTTCCATTCTTTAAAATCAGTGTGAAAGCTACTTTTTTAAAGACTTTTTAATGTTGTTGTAAAATACTAATAGATCAATGAAATCAAAAGGTAAATAATAACTGCAAATAAATTCATAAAGAAATGGATCCAGAACACAAAATGTGTACTGCACCCTGAGATTAAGATTCGCAAAATATTACAGTGACAGAGTCACAATGGCATCTTCAATCTTTCTTGAAGAAGCCAGAAGCTCTCACTCCAGGTGTTGACCTTGAACCCCCTCTCCCATCAAGTATAGCTCGTTTCCTTCAAGTCTTTGCCAAAATTTTATCATCATAATGAGCCTTTCTTTGCCCAGTCTTCAAATTGCAACATTAATCATTGTTTATACCCTTGCCCTCCTGTCTGCCTTTTTGCTACTCTGTTGTTTTCACCTGCTATAACACATATTTTTTTCTTAATCATGTCTTTCTATAATAATGAATATTTCATGGAAGCAAGGGTTTGGGTTCATTTTTCTCTTCACTCTGTCTCTGGCTACATATTATTATTATCTTTTCTATTTATTTGAGATGTAGCATTACACAGAGAAAGCGATGTCTATGGCCATGCCACCCTGAACTCCCCCAGTCTCATCTGATCTCCAAAGAAAGAGAGGGAGAGACATAGAGAGAAATTTTCCATCCGCTGCTTCAGTCCCTAAATTGTTAACAGCTGGAGCTGAGCCAATAAGAAGATAAGAACCAGGAGCTTCTTCTGGGTCTACCACATGGGTACAGGGGCCGAACCACTTGGTCCATCTTCCACTGCTTTCCCAGGCCATTAACAGACTGCTGTGCTGGATTGGAAGAGAAGCAGCCAGGACAGGAACTGATGCCCATATGGGATGCCAGTGCCACAGGTGGAAGCTTAGCCCACTATGCCATAGTGCTGATCCCTGGCTGCATCTTGTTGTCTGGCACTTTGTAGATTGTTAGTAAATATTTTTGAATGTTGAGATAAATAAATGGAAATCATTTTTGTTTTATGCTTTTAAAGTTGAATTTTTAATTATTTCCAAGTTTCAGTCTCCTTTTAAATTTATAAAGAAAGATGGAAAAAATCATTTGGTTAAGTGTCTTCAATTCCTATGATAATATGTTACTTTTTCTTTAATTGTAGACACTGAAAACTAGAGTAAATCTAATAGGTTTCACCATACTACCAAAAATAAAAACTCCAATTTTTTAATGAAGAAATGAAAGAAAGTAAGAAAGTAGTTGCTCCAAAATGGTATATTCATAATTCTTTTGAGGACAGCATATTATGATATATATTATAATATATAATATCATATGTTATATACATTATATTATATAATATACATATATTATATGTATTATATAATATATAATATTATATTATATATATACTATATATATTATATATATATAAACTTTCTGCAGTTACTTTCAAGCAAACTTAAACAATTCCACCTCTGAATGTGCACCTATCCTAGACGACAGTCATCCACATAACATGTCTTGATCATTCCTTACTCTCCCCTCTTCTTTATAGCATTCTTTTATCTCTGCTCTTAGTCTCTACTTATCAACACATAATTGTCTATCATGTTCCCACATGAAACTCCCTTTGGCCTCTCAAAGAGGAGTCTGTCTTAAAAAAATTGTTGGGAATGCAAACTAGTACCACTATTATGAAAGACAGCATGAAGATTCCTCAGAAATATGAAAACAGATCTAACATATGATCCAGTCATCCCACTCCTGGGAATTTACCCAAAGATAGTGAAATCAACATATGAGTTATCTAGAGCCCCATATTTAAAGCAGTTCAACTCACAATAGCTAAGATATGAAATCAACCCAGATGTACATCAACTGATGACTGGATAAAAAAGTGTGTGTGTATATATATATATATATATATATATGGAATACTATTTAGCTGTAAAAAAGAATGAATTCCTTTGTTTTACAACAAAATGGATACACTGGAGATCATTCTGTTTAATGACATAAGTCAGTCATAAAAAAGACAAATATCACATATTTTCCATGATTTGTGGTAACTAATATACAGAGTACAAAAATGTAATGTTTATGAGCAAAATTGACATTTTGGATTTGATGATTGTTTATAACACTTGAATAAACTCTTGAGGAACAGTTGTTTCTCTACTTACTACTTGTTGAATTCTTTATTTAGTGGAAGGTTAAGCTTGTGATTATAAAGTAATTGAAAATGTGTCATTGTGGGGGAGCGGCAAGATGGCGGAATAGGAAGGGAGCACATTGATAGTTCAGCAAGACACACAGGTTAATAAGAGTGGAGATACTGCAGGGTCAAGGAAGAGTGGGGGAAGAAACAGCAGCGGAAACTCTTCTGGAACTAGTGATTCACAGTGGACCTGCGTGGAGAGCATGGGAGCCCAGGTTCGGGACACCAGTGGCAGACTCAACGCACCAGCGCTGGAACGCGAGGTGAGCTGAACCTCCATAGCCCGAGACACCGGCAGGCAGGCAGAAAGAGGAGACTAGAGGGAACGAGGCTTGAAACTCCGTGGGGAAAAGTTCACCAGGCTAACTAGAAGAGAGAGAGGAAAAAAGAAGGAAAAAAAGTGACCGATACGGACACGAGTTTCTCTCCCTCCACTCACCCCTCAAGGGCGAGCAAGACAAAGAGCAGGTGCCATTTTGGACATACGTCATAAGCAGGGCGACCTCAGGTCTGCACCGGCCCTGAGCCTAGCAGAAAAACCTGACTCTGGGGGGAGGGGTGAAATAACAGGAGATTAGGATCTAACTTGGCAACCCAGTGGGAGACTGCAGGAGAATTGGAGCCCACACTGAGGGCAGCAGAGATTCCCTGTGTGGTCCTTGGGAAAGAGCTTCCGATCTCTGGCTCCTGTGGGTCTATCATTCCCCTGCAAACTACCTCCAATTACGTTCAGCTGTGTGGAATTACTTCCCTTTTGAATCAAAAAAAGAGAGAGAGATTTACCACACCTAACCTGGGAGTGTCATCTTTGACACACCCTCAACCCTGAGGAACCAAACACAGCTCTCAGGCCACACTTATCTCAAGCCTCTAAGGCTCCACCAAAAGCAGACAGTCCACTTAATATAGAGCCATAGTGTAACAAGAAAAAACACCACAGTGAAGAAACCAAATATCTCCAACATGCCAAACAACAAACGCAAAAACCGTGGTAACAAGAACAAGGAAGACACTATGACACCCCCAAATGAAAAAGACACCCCAATTCAAGATTATGAAGATGATGAGATAGAAGAAATGCAAGAAACAGATATCAAAAAATTGATAAGAACATTAAGAAGTTCTCAAAAACAAATTCTTGAACTACAGAAATCCTTAGTGGACAAGATAGAAAATCTCTCTCGTGAAAGTGAAATATTAAGGAGGAATCAAAATGAAATGAAACAACTAGTAGAACATAAAACTGTGATAGTGACAAAAAACCACAATGAAATGAAGAGTTCAATAGATCAAATGACAAACACATTAGAGAGCCTTAAAAACAGAATGGGCAAAGCAGAAGAGAGAATATCAGACTTAGAAGACAGAGAACAGGAAAGGAAACAGGCAAACCAAAGAAAAGAAGAAGAAATTAGAAATCTAAAAAATATTGTCGGGAATCTACAGGATACTATTAAAAAACCCAACATTGGGGTTCTAGGAGTTCCTGAAGGCATGGAGAAGGAGAAAGGATTAGAAGGCATTTTCAGTGAGATACTAGCAGAAAATTTCCCAGGTTTGGAGAAGGACAGAGGCATCTTAGTACAGGAAGCTTATAGAACCCCTAATAAACATGACTGAAAGAGATCCTCACCACGACACATTGTAATCAAACTCACCACAGTGAAACATAAAGAAAAGATTCTAAAAGGTGCAAGAGAGAAACGTCAGATTACTCTCAGAGGATCTCCAATTAGACTCACAGCAGACTTCTCATCAGAAACCCTACAAGCTAGAAGGGAATGGCGAGATATAGCCCAGGTACTAAGAGAGAAAAACTGCCAGCCCAGAATATTATATCCTGCAAAGCTCTCATTTGTGAATGAAGGTGAAATTAAGACTTTTCATAGCAAACAGAAACTGAAAGAATTTGTTGCCACTCATCCTGCCCTGCAAAAGATGCTTAAAGATGTGTTACACACAGAAACACAGAAACATGGTCACCAATATGAAAGAAGGTAAAGGAAGGAAACCTCACAGCAAAAGATCACAGGAAGCTCAATTTCTCTTTAACATAGAATTAAACTCTGATGCTCTGTTAAAGCAATGTGTTAAAGTAATCTAAAAACAAAAAGCAATTCAAATCAATTGGCAATCTACAAAAAGAGTTAAAGATTTTAAAAGCTATTATTAAAATTGCTATATTGGTCTACTATGCTATGTTATATGTGTGTACATATTGTATGTCCACATAGGAAATTTTATTAAGAGTTTTATTTTAAATGGCTTATAGATAAGATTGTCCATAAATTTAAGCTGCTCAAATCAATCAAAGATATATTTTAATTTGTGGGACCTGAATCTGTGTATCATATGTTTTAGACTTGTTGGTAGAAAGAAGCTAAAAACATTTTATATGGTTGTGCTTAAGTTTACTGGCTAAACAAACTACACCATGTTAGATATTTAAGAGGTGTTTTCAAATACATGATTCTTAAAATTTATAGAAGGCATTGGACCTTCTGGTAAATGTTTTCTTAAGTTGTTATCTAATGGTTGAAACGGTTTGCTAAGTATTCATGTAATATTGCTATTGTCAGCAAGCGATCTAGGACTTGCTCCCTCATTTCTCTATTCTAAGCCCAACTTGTTCTTTCATTTCTCTATTCTCTTCAAGGTAGGAAACTAATTCTATTAGGAAAGAATCTGTAGGACGCACAATCTAATCATTAGACTTTATAAAAGAGATGGCTAACATTCTTCTGTAATAGCATAGCCAAAGTAAGAACTTAAATAATAATCTCATAGCTAGATTCACTTTGCCATCAGCGAAGTATACAGTAAGTAGAAAAAACCTCCCTTTCAGACCAAAGGGAAAGAAAGTTTTAAAGTGAGAATATAATTTTCCTCATGGGCATTGTCTACCTTAGAAAAACTACTACAGAACATGCCTGTGACTATAGACTTGTAGTTCAGGCCACTGAAGATTAGAGATGGGATACGGGCACTCCCTTGACTTGCATCCTCTGGTCTGCTTTAACACAAACCAGGAGGAAAAGAAAGCTAGGCATCAGAAGCAATGGGTGGCAGGCCTATTAATGGCTGTTCTGTACAGTGATCTGCCCTCAAGGAGACCCAACAGGCCAGTCCACTGCAGTGGCTTTCAATGTGGTAAGCCTGGGCTTCAGCAGAAGTCAGCTTGTGAAGAGCCCTGGCAGCTCTGCCAAGAGTTGGATCACTGGAAATGGACCTGCCCTGGAGTCGAAGGATGCCCAGGTCAGAGCCACAGATCTTATTGGCTCCAAGCTGAAAAGCCCTTCACTCAGCCCAACTTCCAAAGTGACCACTGCAGCTGAGGGGATGGTCAAGTAGGGTCAGCAACATTGTAGGCAGAACTGTAAATTTCTTGTTAGAGATGCCCCCTGCCTTTACCTGGCCAGCTCTCCTCCCAGGCCAGCCAAGTAATGAAAGTCAACAGGGTGCCTTCCCCTAGGAGGTTCACACCTCCCTTAGGATGTACCCCATGTGAAGAGATAGATAGGTCTGGGCCTCTTAACTCACAAGGCCTAAAGCCCACCAGATTATTATCAAGCCCCTTCTATCAGGTTCTATTTGCCTCTCAATCAGAAAACTTAATTGTAACTTAGACAGCACCTCTCTTAGCTCCTCTAATAATGACTCTGTCCTTTGTTCTAGGCCCTGTCTAGTGCACTTGGGCCTCATTGCTTTGTAATCATAACCTCTACTCTACCACCAATGGCTCTACTCCCAACACGTGTGTACTGATGGTCCTCTTCCCCACTTAATGCTGTATAATTGTTCAAACCTGGTAAATGCCACTCTTAGGATCATTGGTTACTATCCTCACTCTGTCTTTTATGACCTTGTCTAAATATGATCAGAGTCGGCAAACTTGGAAGGCTTCCATAGCCTTGGCAACTCATGACGACAGCCTAGGATGGTTACTGGCGCCATAAACTAGAATGTCAATTTGGTGGGTCAACAAGAAGAGCCACTGTGCACTTGCTCCTCATGTGGGATCTCTGTCCTTAATGTACTGTACATTTTGATTTAATGCTATAACTAGTACTCAAACAGTATGTTTCACTTTGTGTTTCTATGTGGGTTTAAACTGTTGAAATCTTTATACTAAATTGATCTTCTGTATATAAAGAGAATTGAAAATGAATCTTGATGTGAATGGAAGGGGAGAGGGAGTGGGAGAGGGGAGGGTTGTGGGTGGGAGGGAAGTTTTGGGAGGGGGAAGCCATTGTAATCCATAAGCTGTACACTGGAAATTTATATTCATTAAATAAAAGTTAAAAAAAAAAGAAAAAAAAAAGAAAATGTGTCATTGTAAAAATTAAAATAAAATTAATGAAAGAAGGAAGAGGATGGCAGTGAGGGAGGGAACATAGAGTGGGAAGCATCATTATCCTCTTAAAACTATATATATATATATATATATATATATATATATATATATATATATACAATGCATGAAATTTTTCCCTTCATCTAAATAAAAAAATAAAAAAGAAATCTGAAAATTTTATTGCCCTTCCTTCTAAGTCTGTATTCATTGGCTATTAATTTATGCCTCATAATCCAACTGGACTTTAACCTCCCTGATATAAAATATGTTATTTTGCAGCTATTAAGTTCTCTGTCATGTTTTGCATATGGTAGGTGTTCCCTCATTATCTACTGATTGATAACCTGCATGTTTTAGACAGCTTTACATTGTATGGATATAAAAGATGCCCAAGAGCCAAAGACATTTTATTTCTGCTTTTGCAGATGGGTAAGGTGGATAATTGTAATTAAAAACAAAAGAAAAACATAATGAATCAATTTGATAGCAAATAATAACACAAGGAGATCATTAGGCTTTCTTCTTCTCACATAGTTCAATGGAATAACATAGATGAAGAATGATGGGGGAAGAGATAAAAATATCGTAATTAGAGTTGCTTCAATTTCATCATATTAATTTAGAAACCCTGGCAACCATGCTCCACAGGAGACAAAAAGTGATGAATGTGGCACATTACTGCTTCTTATAGCAATATGAGGGTATTGCTTGAACTAATTCTTATCAATGGTCAAAGCAGGACCAGCAAATTAGTGTCACTGAAGTGAAACCTTTCCAATTTAATTGTATTGGGTGAAATCATGAAATCAAAGCCAATTATTTACAAATACAATTTATAACTCTCAAAGAAATTGGTCAGAACTCTAGTTCAACAAATAAGTGAATTGTGCACTTGGAAGATAGATGAGAAAACTTGGAAATGCAGATTCAGTAAGTACCTATTGATTATATGATAGAAACTTTCTACCGTGTGTGTATATGTGTGTGTTTGTGTGTGTGCATGTGTGTGTAGACAGAGAGAAAAAGATAACTCCAAATATTTTACATCTTCTGTATCCATTTTCCCTCAAGTAAATCCAGTTAGTAATTCAAAAGGACAACAGGGAAATTTTAATGGAAGGTCGAACGGTGAAAGTAGCACAATGGTATGGGAGCCTACAGACGATGGTGTAGCAAAAGTGGGTGTTGGGGAAATCATATCCCATTTGGCATAAATATAAATTTTGTTGTGGTTGCAAATAGGGCAGAAGATAATAGGGAAAGCCTGGCAGAAGGAATAGTATGTGTGGAAAAATGGTATTGTATGATGCCATATTTCTCTAAGACTTGTTCATCAGCTTCTATTGATATCCTGTTACAAACTGAACTAAGATAGTTTTGGCCAGTCAAAAGCAAGTCCTATTGTAATTGGGAATTCAACCCTTGACTGGGCTTGTTCCAAGCTTTTGCCCCCACACAATGAAGATTATAAGGGGAGTATAAATCAAGATTTATTGAAAGGAATAGCACATTTTCTGGTATGAGTGCTTGCAGTCTCTCTTCACCAGAAAGGAATAGCAGCTTCCGTCATCAAAGTTGGGATCATCCTTTATAGAGTGGAAAGGGTGCCCTATATTGAATATTTAATGAATTAGGGTTTGGGGGAGGCATGCTGTGCCCATAATGATCTCTAGAAAGTATCATGTCATCTGCAGCATGATGGAAATTGAGGCTCCGTGCTTGATGCAGAATGGGTATGCAAAGCCTGCAGTCACATAGTATACTTGGAGCTAGCACTCACAGGAGAGGCTGGAGCTCACTTGAACATACCCACAGGTACTTCGTGCAGTCCTCAGTTTCTCATCAATCACTAGATACTTACCTGTCCATATAATTTTTTTAAAGATTTTATTTATTCATTTGAGAGGTAGAGTTACAGACAGTGAGAGGGAGAGACAGAAAGGTCTTCCTTCCACTGGTTCACTCTCCAGACGGCTGGAACAGCTGGAGCCATGCTGATCTGAAGCCAGGAGCCAGGAGCCTCCTCCAGGCCTCCCATGCAGGTGCAGGGACCCAATGACTTGGGTCATCCTCCACTGCTATCCCAGGCCATAGCCGAGAGCTGGATTAGAAGAGGAGCAGCCTGGACTAGAACTGGTGCCCATATGGGATGCCAGCGCCGCAGGCAGAGGATTAACTCACTGTGCCATGGCACCAGCCCCCATATCATTTTAATGTTATTATTGATAGTCCATGATTCTGATAATAAGGAGAGAACTATATACGTCTTTTTACATGGCTCACTTGTGGTAGTATGCTGAAACTTATGCAATGCTCAGAAAAAAAAATGCCACATTTTAACTTCTTTATTGGTATCATATATATAATTGGGTACTCTGGAAGGTAAACTTAGTGCAATCTGCTCATTTCTTTTTGGTTTAAATGACAAACACACACATTAAAAAGTCAATCCAATTTTAATGCAACAATATTGTGATGGTAGAACAGGAAACTTCTAGATGGATTAGATGGCAGATTCCTCTATTAAACAGACAGGTGCATGATCAAATGGAGGTCTAGATCCAAGGTGCTTTTTAAATACTAAATATCCATGAAAGTCAGATCATTATATCCATTCATAAGTATCATCAACAGTTATCATTTTACTAAAGAAAAAATTCATTATAAAATTTTTGTTATGTAAATTTTTATCTTCTTTGGTAAGTTTAAATAATGATATTTGAAGTATTTTCCCTAGGTGTCTGCAAGAAGATAGATTCATAAGTAAGACACTTCAAACTTTAATTGACTTGTTGGGTTTAGATTAGAATTAGCTCACAGGGGCATATGTTTGACAGAGCTGTTAAATCACAGCTTGGGACACCGACATTCCATATTGGAGTTCCCAGTTCAAGCTGCAGCTCCTCCATTTTTGATCCAGCTTCCTGCTTTTGTGCATCTAGGGAAGGATATGATGGCTCAAGTGTTTGGGCCCCTGCCATCCTCGTGGGGGATTTGGGTGGAATTACTGGCTACTTGGCTTCAGCTTGCAGGTATATGGAAAGTGAAACAGTAAATGGGAGATCTCTTTTTTTGCTGCTCTCTTTTTCTCTGTTTCTCTGTCTTCAAAGAACAACTAAGATGAGTACATTAAAATAGAACTCATATATTCATAGTTTAATGTCTCTATAGAAGTACATTAACAAATAAAATAAATAACATAATAATTCTTTAAAAATACAAAGTTTCCTACATATTTTTTGGAATAGACATGTATATGTACCACCACTACAACATACAATGGAGATAAACATTGTTGATTTGGCTTTAGTGGAACTGCCACAAAGATATGATGTATCAAAATCTGTCAGAAAAGAAAATAAACTAGATTTCATGAAGAGAAATGATATTTGTATTAATATTGCTTGATACATAGCACCTCAATGAACAGAAAAAGAAAATTTCATACCAACTCAGGGGGAATAAAATGAATAAAGCGGAAGATACCAAGGCTCACAGTACCACAGTTACAGCAGTGGTAAGGAATATTTCATAACAGCAAAACATCAGACTTAGGCAGTCATAAAGCTCCTTCTTTTTTATTTTCTTTTCAACTTTTATTTAATAAATATAAATTTCCAAAGTACAACTTTTTAATTATAGCAGCTTTTCCCCCATAAACCTCCCTCACACATGCAACCATCCCATCTACCACTCCCTCTGCCATCCCATTCACATCAAGATTCATTTTCAATTACCTTTATATACAGAAAATCGACTTAGTATATACTAAGTAACGATTGCCACAGACTGCACGAACAAAAACATACAAAGTATAGAGTACTGTTTGAGTAGTAGTTTTACCATTAATTTTCATAGTACAACATATTAAGGACAGAGATTCTATGTAGGGAGTAGGTGCATAGTGACTCCTATTGTTGATTTAACAATTGACACTCTTATTTATGACGTCAGTAACCGCCTGAGGCTCTTGTCATGAGCTACCAAGGCTATGGAAGCCTCTTGAGTTCACCAACTCCAATCTTATTTGGACAAGGCCATATTCAAAGTGGAAGTTCTCTCCTCCCTTCAGAAAAAGGTACCTCCATCTTTGATGGCCTATTCTTTCTGCTGGGATCTCACTCATGGAGATCTTCCATTTAGGTCATTTTTCTTTTTTTGCCACAGTGTCTTGGCTTTCCATGCCTGTGAAACTCTCATGGGCTTTTTAGCTGTATCTGAATGCCTTAAGGGCTGATTCTTAGGCCAGGGTGCTGTTTAGGGCTTTTGCCATTTTATGAGTCTGCTGCAAAAAACTGAATTTTTAAAGTGACAGTTTGTTTCTTGTTTGTTCATTTACTTCATATGGGTTGTATTAAATGCATACCAAAAATATAATTTATGTTTTTAGAATTTTTGATAAGAAATAATTATATCAACAGGACTGGAAGTAGAAATTTTAAGCTCATTTTATCTAATTCATGATATTCATAGTTATTTTCTATCCAAAATTAAGAAATGACTCTTTCTTTTCAAAACTAATCTTTTGTAAGTAATTAGTTCTTATAGTATAAATTCTATCTTATAAAATTCTTGTTAAATTTGTTATATTTTCCTGAAAATAAAGTATTCTAGGAGAACAGGCTCAGGAGTTTCAATTCCAGTATGGCAATGGGAAGAGCTCCAATGGACATGATCCCTAATAAAACCAGTAAAAATGATTTCAAAAACAAATGCTCTTTTAAAGTGTATCACCGATGGACATTTAGCCTAAGATGCGAGTTTGGATGCTTGTATCACACACAGGAGTGTCTGGATTCCATGCCAATGTCTTCCTCCTAACTTCAGCGTCTTGTTAATGAAGTTCTTGGGAAGCAGTGGCGATGGCCCAGAGTCCTAACATCTATGTGAGAGAAGTAAATTGGGTTCCTTTCTCCCAATTTCAGCCATTTAGCTTAGCCCAAGGCCACTGTGAGCCAGAGCCAGACTGAAACCAGGAGCTGGGAACCCAATCCAGGTCTCCCACATCTGTAGTAGGGACCTACCCAATTGAGTTCTCCCACAGTGAGTATTAGCAGGAAGTTAGAATCAGGAGTGGAGCCAGGACTTGAACCCAGGAACTCTGTTGTGTATTGTGGGCTTCCCTAGTAGTATCTTAACCACTATGCCAAATGCCTGCCCATATTACAGGCTTTTTCTGTGACATCTGAACCATAATACTCTCCTTCCAAGAACAGGAGTTTATCCTAGTGCACACATTTTCTCTTTTCTCCTTCCCCATCAATAAAACATTTATAATATTAAAAGGCATAATCTCAATCTATACTCTTTATCCATTCCAATGAGAGGAAAATTTCACCACAAGTAGATATAGTTCAGAACATAGGACTCTTTTTAAAAAAAATAATTAATTAACTTATTTTATTGTTTTAGCTATTTACAGAATCAATATAGTTCATAGAAATAGCTCTAATATAATAATATTCCCTTCTTCCTTCCCCCTTCCTACTTTTCCCTCTTCTCTCTTTTAGCTTTTGAGATGACATATTTTTAATTTACATTATGGTCAAGGGCTTAATGCTAAACCAAATAAAAAATTCAAAATTTATCTCAGAATGCAAGCATGTCCTCAGCAGAGATGAATGAGGTAAGCATTTTTCCTCCCCTGGCTACCAGTTGCAGAACCTAACTTCTGAGCAAGCGCAGACAAGAGATAGGGACGTCCTTCTCTGCCCCCAAACCAGCAATATAACAGAAGCTGTATTTTAACTGCACCACACCCAGAATCCTGGGACTCGACTCGTTCCTACCCGAGATTGTTGAGCAGTGAATCAAGCCACAAGGATGAGATTGCAGTTGCCTTCCCCTATGTTGTGTTCCCTGGTCTTCAAACAGGGTTTGTGCAGAGACACACATACTGCTGTCCTGACCTCTGTTCCAGGGATGTGACTCTTATATTTTGCCCATCAGGAGAGATAGATTATAAAATAGGAAATTTCAAAATGCTTCATTCAAAGAAATTGTCAAATAAATATTTCTGTATCCAGGATATATTAGGTCCTTTACATCCCTCTATGAATACCTCCTTTTTTTCCTTATTAAAATTTGTTTGGACAGAGGCAAAAATAAAGTTGTGCTTTACTTGGCCTTTGTCAGTTTGCCTTCACTGTGTTAGGGGCTATTATATAGCAAAACAAAATAGCTATTTTTGTCTAGATTCAAATTAATCAAAAAGAGAAGTTCTTATCAGTTTGTATCCCATGGATTTGGTGAATTATCTCATTTCTAAAGCAGGGCATCCCTTCATTATATGCCTGCATTGAAGATGAGGAGTCTCATACTCGTACTTGGTCCATTCTCTATATCCAACGCAATGTGCATGTTCAGAAAGAGACAGTGAAATCCAAAGTTTCTTGTGACTTAACAAATGAGAGGTGTGTTATCTTAAACAGATATGGGAATACTTATAGGCAGAGGCCAGACAAGTCCTCCCTGGGGTTTGTTGGTCTCTCAAGCGCTTTGTGAGCTAACTCAGTTTGAGCCATTGTTGCCCAGCTATCAGTGTCCATTTAAATATTGACTCAGAGACATATGTATGATGGAAGAACACAGAAATTTCTCAACAGCTAAAACGAAAGTCAATTTTTCATTTGTGCTGGTTTTATAATTGCAGATGAATGAAAAGGTTGTCACTCGAAATAGCTTTGGCCACATTTTTTTAAGCAGTTCACTTGATCTTCCAACGTCAAGTGTGTTCCATTTGATTCCTTAATTAAAAATAAAAATCCTGGGAGTGATGTGGCCTGATACTGGGTGACCTTCACTTTGAGGGTAGGTCCGCAACTGTTTGGCATTGTTATCATGGTAACTGAAGTCAATTTATGAAGCAAAGGACAGAAGAGTAGAAGCAATCAAAACATTTCTACATTTTAACTTTTCTTAAATCACTTTCTTCAGTATTTCACTGAACTATTGCCTTTATGGAAAAATGTTCTTACTGAAATAAATGACAGGTAAGTGTGGGCGTGGTATAAACAAGATGGTAAACCAGGAGGTTCTAACCATCTCTTAACAAAAACACTGATTAATAACTATTGACAGATGAAAACAGCTCTCAGAAAACCCCAGAGGACAATTACAAAGCTCAAGTAAGTGATTCAACTTTACATTTCTAGCAACTAGAAAAGGAGAACAAATAAGCTCAGACTTAGGAGAAGGAAGGATATCTACAACACTGAACAGAAATAAATCAAATAATAGAAAACTTTATAAAATCAATAAAACCAATAATTAGTTTTTTGAGAAGATAAAAAAGTTGACAAACTATTACACAAATTGATACAATAGAAATTTCAAATAAAATCATAAATGAAACAAAAATTACAAAAGATTACTTTCAAAAAATTATTATGAATATTATTTGCCAAAAAATTGGATAGTCTGGAAGAAATTAATATAGTCCTAGAAACATAGAAATCTCCAAAACTGAATAAGAAAAAAGCTAAATTGATCAACAACCAAATAAATTGGAAAGATATTTTAAAACCTTCCAGTAAGCAAAAGATAGGACCAGATGACTGCATAAGCATTTAAAAAAAACAATTAACAATGACCCAGCAGAAGGAACAGGCCATCAAGGAGAGAGGTGCCTTTCTCTGAAGGGAGGAAGGAACCTCCACTGTGACATGGCCTTGACTAAACAAGTTCAGAGTCGGTGAACTCAAGGGACTTCCTTAGCCTAGACAGCTCATAGCACTTCTTAAGTCTTGCAAAAAAAAAAAAATGGTTGAAAAAGAAATATTTGTAAACTCATTTAAAAAGATCTACATCACACTGATACCAATGCCAGATCAAGACATCACAAGAAAAGTAAAGTACAGATAAGCACCCTTGTTGAATATAAATGAAAATATTCTCAATAAATTAATAGGAAACTGAATACAACAGCAGACAGGTAGGGTCATATACCATGACCAACTGGGATTTTTCTCTGGGAAGCAAGAATGACTCAACAAACATAAATCAATAAATTTGATACATTACATTTACAAAATGAATGATAAAAACTATATGATCATTTAAATAAATGAAAAAAGGCATTTGACAAAATACAATATTTATTAATGTTTGTTCAAATCCATTACAATAGATGTGAAAGGAACCTACCTCAACACAATAAAGGCCCTATATATAAAACCCACAGCTAACACCATAATCAAGGAGAAGTATTAAATTTTTTTCTCTAAGGCTCCACATAGCAAAGATGTCCACTCTCACTACTTCTGTTAAACATAGCATTGGGAATACTAATTGAACCAATAAAATGATAAAATGAAATAATAAACATCCAAATAATATAGAAAAATGTAAAATTATCTGTCTATAGATGATATGACCAAATAAATAGAAGTCTATTACATTAAATTATAAGATATTTCTTTTTTATTTATTTATTTATTTTTTTTTTTTGACAGACAGAGTGGACAGTGAGAGAGAGAGAAAGAGAGAAAGGTCTTTCTTTTGCCATCGGTTCACCCTCCAATGGCCGCCGCGGCCGACACGCTGCGGCCGGCGCACCGCGCTGATCTGATGGCAGGAGCCAGGTGCTTCTCCTGGTCTCCCATGGGGTGCAGGACCCAAGGACTTGGGCCATCCTCCATCTGCACTCCCTGGCCACAGCAGAGAGCTGGCCTGGAAGAGGGGCAACCGGGACAGAATCCGGTGCCCCAACTGGGACTAGAACCCGGTGTGCCGGCGCCGCAAGTGGAGGATTAGCCTATTGAGCCACTGCGCCAGCCTTAAATTATAAGATATTTCTGAAAAAATCTTAAAAGACACAGAGCAATGAAAAGGCATCCTGTGTTCATGACATTGAAAAATTACTGGGCCGGTGCTATGGCGTTGTGGGTAAAGCTGCCACCTGCAGTGCAGGCATCCCATATGGGAGCCGGTTCTAGTCCCGGCTGCTCCTCTTCTGATCCAGCTCTCTGCTATGGCCTGGGAAAGCAGTAAAATATGGCCCAAGTCCTTGTGCCCCTGCACCCATGTGGGAGACCCGAAAGAAGCTCCTGGCTCCTGCCTTCTGATCGGCGCAGCTCTGGCAGTTGCGGCAATCTGGGGAGTGAACCAGCAGATGGAAGACCTCTCTCTCTGCCTCTGCCTCTCCCTCTCTCTGTAACTGTGTCTTTCAAACAAATAAAATAAATCTTTAAAACAATTATTTACATATTATTAAAAATCCCAAATCCCCAAAGTGATCGACAGATTCAATGGAATTTCTGTGAAAATCTCAAAGATACTCCTTACAGAAATAGAAACATATTTTTAAATTTCTATGGAATCTAGTTATAGCTTTAAATAAGAGTGTACAGCACATTAAAGACAGAGATCCTACATAATATTTTTTAAAAAAATTAATTAATTTTCTATGCCATTTCCAATTTAACACCAGGTTTTTTTTTTTTCATTTCCAATTATCTTTATATACAGAAGATCAATTCAGTATATAATTAGTAAAGATCTCATCAGTTTGTACCCACGCAGAAACACAAAGTGTCAAAATACTGTTTCAGTACTAGTTATAGCATCACTGCACATTAGGTAACACATTAAGGACAGATCCCACATGGGATGTAAGTATACAGTGACTCCTGTTGCTGACTTAACAATTTGTAGGATCTCTGTCTTTAATGTGCTGTACACTCTTATTTAATGCTATAACTAGTACTCCAACAGTATTTTTTTTCACTTTGTGTTGCTATATGGGGGCAAACTGTTGAAATCGTTACCTAATATATACTAAACTGATCTTCTGTATATAAAGAGAATAGAAAATGAATCATGATGTGATTGGAAGGGGAGAGGGAGCGGGAAAGGGGAGGGTTGTGGGTGGGAGGGAAGTTTTGGAAGGGGGAAGCCATTGTAACCCATAAGCTGTACTTTGGAAATTTATATTCATTAAATAAAAGTTTAATTAAAAAAATAAAAAAAATAAATTAAATTAAAAAAAATTCTATGGAATCACAAATGACTTGAATATCCAAAGTCATCTTTAGCAAGAAAAACAAGTTTAGAGGTGCTAAATTACCTGATTCCAAAATGTGTTATAAAGCTATAGAATCCAAACTATTTGGAAGTAGTATAAAAACAGACACATAGCCCAATGGAACAGAAAAGAAGCCCAAAAATAAATCCATAAACCTACAATTAGCTCATCTTCAACAAGGGTACCAACAACACATGATGGGGAAAGGATAGTTTCTTCAATGAATGTTCATGAAAAATAGCAGATCCACTGGTATAGTTTGAATATGACTTGGGCCCACAAATCATGCAGGAATCTCAACCTTAAAGTCATATTAATGATACTAAGAGGATGGAAACTTATTTCCGTTATAATGTTTAGGAGGAGAAGCCTAGAGGCTTCTTAGGTTCTTAGGTCATTAGGGGCTAGGCCTTGAAAGGTTGTTCTCATGACAGACTTTATATAAAACTCTGTGTTTTCAGGCAGGTGATTGGTGCAGACATTAAGAAATCTCTTGGAAAACCCGCAACCTATATTAGAGTGCCTAAGTTTGAGTCTGCTCAGCTTCCAATTCCAGCTTGTATAATATTTTATGTATATACAATTTTCTGATAAGAAAAAATGTTATATGTGTGTGTGTGTATACATATACACACACAAATAAAATAAGGCATTATATGTATACATTCCATAGCATATATGAAATAAAGAAATGATGTATATATTGGATAATGTTCCTATATATGAAAGTATACCAAAAAGCTCATGGAAAATTGAATTAAATGATAAGCTTATTTTGCTGCACAAAGTTGAAAATCTCGTGCAGGTATTATGGCAAAATGGGTTAAACTTGGATCACCTGCATCCCATATCAAAGTGCCTAGAATTGAGAACTGCCTCTGCTTTCAAACCAGTTTCATTCTAATGTTCCTAACAAAATAAGTGATGGCTCAACACATACAAGTAGGGTATACGATACAAGAACCACAGGATTTTATGAATTCTGCATGAAATCAAACTCTGGACTTGACTTTATTGGCATAATGCTTTATAGACCATTATATGATGGCATCTTTTGGTTTAATTTTATTTATTATTTAGTTTCTGCTGTAAATGAACATGTCAAATTATATTTTAGCTTTTTGGAATTTGGAATATTTTCCCTATGCTCTTGGCAACTGTATTTAAGAGATATGTGAAGGAAAATATTTTGGAAGAAAAAAAATTCCTGTAATTGCTTCTGTGAATAAAAAAACTAAAAACATTAATCTTTTAAGGTTTCATTTTTCTATGTTTATATGTATGTAATCTTGTGCTTATGCACACTTGTAAGCTAGCCTTTTGGTCTGTATTTTCTGCTTTGTTTAAGCTTAATACATCTATGAACAGCCTAGCATGACAGTATTTGCAAAGCCATGCCCCTGAGAATTTTTCATTTCATACATCATTTACAACTGGCCCAAGTGATCCCATATATTCTCGACCTATATTCTTTTATCATAGAGAGGTAAAATAAAAATATATTTATTCATAAAAAATCTAGACCAATCATGCATTACCTCTTCTTTTCACTGAACCTTTTGTAAGCTAACTGGGAAAACAAAAAGCCTGAGGCTCCTCCACGACAAAAACCAAATTTGAGATTTCAGTACCTCCATCTGTTTTTTATGAAGGAACTGATCTCTCCTGCATCCCGACTCACTGACTCAAAAGTCTAGCCAGCAATAAGGAAAAAATTAAAAGACATTTGGGAAATAAATAGCATCAGGTCATTGTCCAGTCAGACATTCTTATGTTCAAGTCTCAAAGATCAAGATAAATTCTTCTCCAGGTCAAGTACTTCAAGTCACCATGACTGAAAGGTCCACAACTTTCCTGTGTTGTGTGTGACTAAAGAGATTTAAGTCCAAAAGTAAATTCTAGGAACAGTGCGGGACCAATGCCCATTAGTGTAGGGGCAAAGGTGATCTCCACCACACTCCCAGAAGGTTTACTTCCTTTGTCTGCTGAAATAAACTGGCAATAGATTAACAAGGGGAAAGAATGTATAAGACAGTGAGTACCCAATAACCTGATGAGGTTTAGAAGCTTGTATACCCTTGTTCTTAGGAGAGAGGAAAATGGTGAAATCGGTGGCTTAGGCAATTGTAGAGAAGTATTAAATACTTTCTAGGAGAGATAAATAGTCCTGAAGGCTAGCCAATGACCTGGGGCAGATCTTCTCTAGGTTTTGAGTGCAATGTTTGATTTTTAGTCTCTTCCTCTGTGTTTGGAGTTTAATCTCCCTTCATTAATGCAATTGCAATATAAAGATTCAAGGTGGGACCGGCACCATGGAGCAGTGGATTAATCCTCCACCTGTGGTGCCAAATCCCATGTGGGCGCCAGTTCTGGTCCTGGCTGCTCCTCTTCCAGTCCAGCTCTCTGCTGTATGCTGGGAAAGCAGTAGAAGATGGCCCAAGTGCTTGGGCCCCTGCCCCCACATGGGAGACCAGGAAGAAGCTCCTGGCTCCTGGCTCCTGGCTCCTGGCTCCTGGCTTTGGATCGGCGCAGCTCCAGCTGTTGCGGCTATTTGGGGAGTGAACCAGCAGAGAGAAGACCTGTCTCCTTCTCTCATTGTCTGTAACTCTACCTCTCAAATAAACACATAAAAAATTCTTTAAAATAATAAAAAAAAAGATTCAAGGTGACTGTGCTTCTTTTACATGGATCTGGCCTTTAGGTAAATAAGGAAACTTCAGAAAAAAGTCTTGTCCAGAGTCTTCTAACATAAAAGTGCCTTTAACTTAAAATAATCAGCAGACAAAGGAGTCATGTTATGAGGTGACATTTCCTGGACTTCCCTATTTGCAATGAGCATATCGGAGCACCCAGACTCCTTAAGGCAGATTCCTTACTTGCCCTACTGGGAACTTAAATGTACAATTAATTGGAAAAATTGGAGAGGCAGAGCAAGATGGCAGCTAAGAAAAATGCTTATGTGATCATCTCCCCACAAAGACACCAATTTGAAGAGCTATTCACACACCAAGTCACCTTCACAAGAATTACAGAAACTAGGCAAGAGATCACGGTGCCTGGTTTTAGAAAAGAGGCATTGCAGAAAGTAGGAAGGAACTAGTTGCTCACATTACTCTTCCCTAATATAGGAGGCTAGGTAGCACAGAGTAGAAACAGGTGCCTCTTAAATTTGAAATTCGATAGCAAACTTGCTGCCATAATACAAACTAGTGCCCAATAGATTTCCACAGCATCTGCCCCCGTGCCTATACTTGCAAACTGAGAATTAGATTCTCCTTAGCCAGGAAGTCAAGGGACTGCCTCCCTCATCCTTCCCCAAACCTCCAATAGATAGTGGAACAAGACTTCAGCTACCGGGAAATAGGGCAGGGAAGGAAAGTTAGGATCTGGACTTAGAACTCAGAGTTGGACCACTGCTGTGAGACCTAGTGCCTAATAATGCTAAAATGCTATATGCCTACAGCCATATGCCAGTGTGGACAGAGAGATCCTCTAGAGTTGCCCTGGAACCAGAGATCTGTGTCTCAGTAGGACAGACCTGTTTCAGCATGTATCATTGCCAGTCTCATGTGGGCCTGATGATCATGCCTGCAATTGTGCAGCATCTGATGATTATGAGACCTCATTGTAACCCAGCCTAATGCCAACCTGGGAAGCCAGGGTTTGCCCTGTTTTTAAAGATTTATGTATTTAAAAAGGGACACACACACACACACACTCATATGTAGGCGGGGAAGGTGGGTAGACATTTAGAGATTGCTTTACCATCAGCTGCTTCATTCCCCAAATAGCTACAACAGCTAGATCTGGATCAGGACAAAGCCAGGAGCCGGAAACTCCATCTGCATCTTAGTGTCTGGGGTCCACGTAGTTTAATGACCTTCTGCTGCCTTCTCAAGCACTTTAGCAGGAATCTGGATTAGAAGCAGAGTAGTTGAAACTCAATACAACACTCTGATAAGGGATTCAGGCACAGAAAGGACTAGCACCATGTTACAATGCCAACCCCCAAGGTTCTGCCTTTATTGCCCTTCCTCCAACATTGTGCAGACAGCAAGGACTAAAAGGAATCTGTTCCGGGATGATTGTTGTGCTGATAAAAACCCAACATTGGGCATTTACTAACAGTCCCAATCTCTAGGCCAGTGTCTGTGAACTTGCCTTGGCATCAGGTAGAGAGTTGTACCTATTGCAGTAGAATCCTTTTTGAACTTATGTGAGCCAGTCCTGTGTGTCATCCTAAAGTAGAATCTTGAGATTTCACAATATCTCTTGTCTTTGAGATCCAGATGTGACTTAGCTTAGTGTCAGCCTGGACGACCAAAGGCTTACTTTATCACCCTCCCACATCCTTAGACAGACAACAAGAAAGTAGAAAATAGTATCTTGGGCCTAAAATCTGTGGGAGCTGGAAAAACCCAAAACTGACAGGCCCTAACAGTCTGTCCCAATCAGAATGTGCAGATGGAGACTCTGAGTAGGCCCTTGTGCCAGATGGAGTCCCACTGCTCCAGCTGATTTAACTTACTATTAGCCAGCATCATGTACGGTTACTTGCAGCAGCCTCAGGCTTTTATTTCTTCTCAGCATAGCAAAACGGGCTCTGATTCTACACCCAGGCTTCATAGGTCAGGATAGGCTATAAGCTTTGGGTGTGATCTGTCATTGGCATTAGTAGCTATGAGGTGTGGATATCTGAGTTTCCCTGTCCCTGGCAGAAGGCATTTGGGAGAACCTTTTATGGATGCTCCCCTGGTTCATTCTAAGAAGAATGCCAACTGCAAGTTTGGGACAAGTCATATATCACAGAATTATCTGGACCAGAGGCAGTAATGGTACACTCACATAGGGCTTGCAATCAACATTTCCATCACATAGTGCTGAAGTAGTGAAGGTATCCACAGACTCAGAGAAAACAGTTAGATGATTTACAATTTCTGAAAGCATTGCTATGAATAAAGCAGTATTCTCAAGACTGGAAAAAACAACCAACCCTTTAAGCACAGACGATGTTATATGCCAACAAGAAGGATAACATCATTTAAAAACAAACAAAATGTGCCACAAACAACAATCTATGATCTGACATTGCCAAGTTCTTAAATGAAGAATTGAGATAGCTATCTTAAGCAATTTCAACAAATTTCAAGAGAACACAGAAATACAACAGAGTGACTGGACTAGCATATAGAATATCTTTCAAGTCAAATGTATCCTAAGAAATATAAAAAGTGCATCAGAAGGCATTAATAGCAGAATAGATCAATTAAAAAAATCAATGAGCTAGAACAGGCTATTTAAAAATACACAAGGATAATAAAGAAAAAGTCAAGATAAATTAAGAAAGCTTATAGGAACCTTGGAATATCATGAAAAAAAATATTCAAATAGTTAAGATTCAAGAGGGACTTGAGTACCAAAGAAGTAGAACACAATGTCATTGTTATCTCCATAACAGAAAACTTCTTCAGCCTAGAGAAATATACAATTATTCAGGTATCGGGATGTCAGAGTTCAGTAGTCATATACAACTCAAACGAGGCTACTATAAGCCATACTGTAATCAAGTTCTCAAGGTTAAAGATGAAGAGAATTCTTAATACTTTGATAGAAAGGAAACAAACAACACATAAAGGGGTCTCAAGGTATCTGAATACAGACTTCTCAGCAGAAGACTTTGAGGACAGGGTGGAGTACAATGATGCTTTAATGGTACTGAAGGAAGAAGACATTGCCAGCCAAGTATACCACACCCAATTAAATTATCCTTCAAACGTGAAGGAGAGAGAAAGACACCCTCAGGCATACAAAAGCTTTAAGAATTTATTACCACTAGATCTGTCTTTCAAGAAAGGATAAAGGAAGTTCTCCAAGCAAAAAAGAGACTCTAAGAAGACAATACCAGAAGGTAGGAAACTTAGTGGTAAGTGTAGCTATAAAGACATTTCAGAATGCTCTAATGCAACAAATATGATTCATAAATGATTCATGTCTTTAGTATGAAAACTAAACAGATAAACAATTATAAAGAATAACTATGGAATTAACATATTAACAGACAGCATAGAAACAGATAAAATTCAAAACAGGAGGAGTGTAGTGCACCCAGAGAGTTTTTATTTGTTTTTCTGATCACTTTTTTTTTTGTTTTCTTTTCCCTACTATTATTACTGTCAAGTTGATATGATTTCAAAATAGCTTATTAAAACCAATTTTTATAACCCTCATGGCAACCACTTTAAAGAAAAAATAAATAATAGACTTACCAAAAACCAATAAGCAATGAAACAAACTCTGGAAAAGAGTCATTTAACCTCAAAGAAAGATGGTAAGAAATGGAGAAAGATATTACATAAACAAAATTAGAAAATAAATATCAAAATGGCAGTAGTAAGGCTTACATAGCGATAACTACCTTATATATAAATGAATCAATTTCTCCAATCAAAGACATTTAGTGACTAAATGAATTAAAAGAAAAAAAAAAGCACAAGCAAGACCCAACAATACGCTGCTTATGAGAGATTAATTCATGTCTAAGGACATCACACATTGAGAATTGAAGAATGGAATAAAATACTCCAAGCAAATAAAGCACAAAAGAAGACAAAAGTAGTTGAATTTGTATAAGATAAAACAGGGGTTGGCACTGTGGCATAGTGGGTAAAGCTACTGCCTACAGTGCTGGCATCCCATATGGGTGCCGGTTCAAGTCCCAGCTGCTCCACTTCTAATCCAGCTCTGTGCTATGGCCTGGGAAAGCAGTAGAAGATAGCCCAAGCCCTTGGGCCTCTGTACCTGCATGGGTGACATGGAAGAAGCTCCTGGCTTTGGATCGGGGCAGCTCCAGCCATTGCGGCCAATTGGGAGTGAACCAGTGGATGGAAGACCTCTCCTTGCCTCTGCTTCTCTCTCTGTGTCACTCTTTCAAATAAATAAATCTTTTAAAAAAAAGATAAAACAGATTTTAAATTAAAAGCAGTCAAAAGAAAACAGAGAGATGATTGTGTAATAATAAAGGGTTAAATTCCCCCAAACCAATAGCCATTGTAAATACATATTCATCAAATATAGGAACACTCAAATACATAAAAAATTAATAAACTTAAAAGGAGAGATACTCTCCAATACAATAATAGTAGAGGACTTTCATATCCCAGTTTCTGAAATGAATAGATTATTTTGACAGAAAATCAACTAAAAAATAGCTGAATTACATTGCCCACTAGATCAAAAGAGTCTAGGAGACATGTAGGGAGCTTGCCACCCAACAGTTGCGGATACATTCTTTTCAGATGCACATGGAACATTCTCCAGGACAGTTCATATCATAGGTCAGAAAAGAAGTATTACCAAATTAAAAAAAAAAAAACATAGACGTGATATCAGTATCTCTGACTACAATACAATGAAACTAGAAATGAGGAAGTTAGACATGTTTCATTAATTGTGATAGATATAGTAATATGAGATGTTAATAACAGAGACAGTAACTTCCTCCAGGTCTCCTACATGAGTGCATAGGCCCAAGCACTTGTTCCATCTTCTGCTGGTTTCCCAGGTGCATTAGCAGGGATCTGGATTGGAAGTCGAGCATCCAGGACTCGAACAGACCCCCATATGGGGTGCCAACACTTCAGGTGGCAGCTTTACCTGTTATGCCATAGCACCAGCCTCAATTCTGTGCTGTTTTGAAGAGAACACTCTTCAGTCTTATAATCTTTCAAACCTGCCTCTCCTAATGATATTTGTGACTGAGTTATGATATATTCCTGGGGAGTTCCCTCAAAATTTCCTCCCTCTCAAATAAAGAACATATCCAATAAAAACCATGCCACTCAAAATATACTTCAGTTTTTGCAAGTGAGCCATAGGACTAGCTTGTTTTGAGAAGCTAAATAACTTGCTTCATTCACTATAAAGTCAATTGTTTCTTCATCCAGAAATAATGCAGTCTCTTGGTTTTCAGGATCTATGGAATCTTTCAATTTTGAAAATCTAACATGCAACACATTGAAAATCTGGTCTATGTCCCTCTTTGTCCATTTCTGCAGAGTAACCCTTGACTTCAGCTTTCCTCCTGGCTGGTTCTACCCCTGGAACAGTGGTGATGTCACCTGGAAGGTAATCCTCCAGGTATTACATGGTAACCCATGCTGCTGGAAAAGCTTTTTCACATAGACTGCTTTCTCTCCTTCTGAGTCTTCTTCAGTGTTGTCCCCATGCTATAATCTGGAAGTGAGAGTGGGGGTGATGTTGGTGGGCTGATCCTGTAACGTAGGACATCCTCCACTAATGCACTTAGAACACATACCAGTCTCACAAGCCCAGCCAAGAGAGATGATAAGACTTGATGGTCCCTGAAATATTGATTATAGTTCTCAGAGAAAGAGAGGTTAGCCAGGACTGGGCCAAAGAGACATTGTTTGTTAAGGAATACAGGCTGGAGAGAGAAAGTTTGTCTTCTCAACACCTACCAGATTGTCCATGTGGCTTCTATTCACTCTTTTGGCTGATGTTTTATTGAAGTCACTATTAGAGATTAAAAACGCTCATTGTGAGGCAGTACAAAACAAGTAAACACACAGAGATGGAGATTATGAGACAGTGAAAAATGAGTGTGAATGCAGTGTTGGATGGAGCACTGGATTAGGATGGATGGGCACCCTTGTCTAGTTGCAGGAAGGATTAGGCTATGTTGCCATAAGGGAAGAGGCATGTATATTATTTATAAAAATTTTATGTTCTTGTTCAAAAGCTGGCTTCAAGCCAGTCTTGCTTACCAAAACAGATATCTATCCATCAAACGTAGTCGACTTACAAGGAGAGTGCAGTACAAAATTAGCTCTCTAAGGGTAAGTAATGGCTGCTTGCCAAAGGAATCTGCTGTGTGCAGAGGGTGATAAAACCCAAGACCAATTCTGTTATGTAAATTTCTTCTCTCTTGTATATACACATATTTATTTATTTATATACATATATGCATACATATTATGAATATATATTATGCATATATATGTATACACACATAAGTATCAGCTATAATTTATCATTTTCAGTTCTAAATTCTAACATAATCTGACATCAGTCCATTTTCTCAGTAAGTCACATTGTGATAGTATAAAAACATTTATTCAAATATTAGACTGATAAGAATATGACTCTACTCTCTCCTGAAGTTCTTATATTAGATATTGAGAGGTTGTAGTTATTTTAAGAAAAATTGCAGAGAAAGATAAAGTCTTTGGACTTTGTAACATGTCTGATTTTATTTGAAATAGTTTGCAATAAATTCTTATATTTTTGCATAACAAAGGATGAGCCTTAAACAAAACTGAACATTTGAGAAAGTATTTCACCATCTCATAAAAAAAGAGACTGATAGCTTTTCACAGATATATTTTTTCTTCCCATAAATGCAGAACTTTATAACAAATCCACCATCCTTCTTAACTAAGGAAAATATATCATTGATTATTTTTAACCACTTACTAAGCAGAACTGCAAAGGAAAGTATAAGGAACTCTAAGGGATATTAGAAGATATCCTTGCCTGGAAGAACCTGAAAGTCCCTTCATAGAGAGAAAACAGACATTCATGAAAAATAGGAATAATACAGTGCATCATGTGAGGAATTATTGTGAACCAAATATAGACTTATAGAGACAAGACACATAAAGACACAGGGTGGAATGAGACCCTGGATCTAGTTTTCCTTCACCCAAGGACAGCTTCCAGAAATTCTATGACAGAGATTATTGAGACAAAATATTCTGTGCTTGCTTGAAAAGTTACTAACAAAGCTCTACCTGCTTTCTCTTTGATCATCTCCAGTGACGCCACCTATGAGAGGGTGGTGATGAATTCTGTTTCTCCACCTCAAAATTTGCTACTAGAGAGTTACAGGAAATGGCAGAAGACTGTGATTAATGTGAGGTTAAGACTGCAGCCAACTTTTCATCAGCCTTCCTTCCTTCCTTCCTTCCTTCCTTCCTTCCTTCCTTCCTTCTTCCTCTCCTCCCTCCCTTCACCCTTCTTTCCTTACCCTTTCCTCTGTTCCTCCCTTCCTCTCTCCCTCTTCCCTTCTCCCCCTTCCTCTACCTGCCTTCTTGCTTGTCTTCTTTTCTTATGTTAATTTTAAAAATCTCTCAGCAACCCATATACAGAGCAGCAAAAGACAGTATTTTTTAGGCACTTCATCAATTCGTATACACCAGCCTCTCTTAGACCCCAGGCTCTTCCTTCAGGTTCCACCATCTAGTAAGAAACAAAGGTGAAGGAAATTGAAGGCTTTTGCAGGTCAGCAAAGCCCATCAGCCAGGCACTAAGACATCGTAGGCTTTTTAAATGCATTCCTGAAAGCCAGGAGCTCCTTCACTCACATGAAGCTGTGAAGCTCTTTGAATTTCATGGGAAAAGAAACCCTTATTTCAAAAATAAACTTTGAAGTTGTTTGAAGATGAAAGAGACTTGCCTCTGAGCCAGTGCCTAAGCAGTGGGGAGGGACTACCAGTATTTTGAAATATACTTTAGAAAAACCTTATTAGAATTTAAAAGCACTGTGCAAACAGAGCCTCTATGGTGCTGTCCCACTGAAAGTATGTGACAGGGTTTTAAGAATGCAACTGAGTCTTCAGCCGATGCTGACTAGTATCAAAGTCTTGTTATTGTATACAATAATTTCTCATTCAGCAGAGAGTATAAGGCACAATTATCTCAGCACCTTGCCTGTGAACTTAATTCCGCTTACTCCCTCAGTCTAATTCAGTTTTAGAGAAAAATTGAAAGGCATTGCAACTGCATTTAGTATGATCATGGTATATCCAAGAAGTTAAAAACAATCATCCACTCGTCTTTTGCTTTGCTGTTGGTACTTAATTTAACTATTCTAATTTACAAGTTATCTAACAGAAAACCATAAATTTTGTCATCAATTACTCAAGGAATCATGAACCCAAAAACTTCATTTAAGATGCTACTAATCAGTAGCATACCATTTCATGTATTAAAGGTAACACACACACACACACACACATGCAGAAGCATACACATATATTGAGATCTTTAGAGTTCATGGAAAAGTGAAAATTAACTGATGAGTTTATTTTGATGCAAAACTTTTTTAGAATCCATGGAGAGTTTTTTCATGATACACATTTCCCTTGAACTTCTTTTTCAAGATATATTTCTTTCTTTTTGTTTTTTAGATTTTTATTTATTTATTTGACAGGTAGAATTAAAGACAGTGAGAGAAAAAGAGACAGAGAGAAAGGTCTTCCCTCTGCTGGTTCACTCCCCAAATGGCTGCAAAGGATGGAGCTGTGCAGATTCGAAGCCAGGAGCCAGGTGCCTCCTCCTGATCTTCTACGTGGGTGCAGGGACCCAAGCTCCCAGGCCACCTTCTACTGCCTTTCCAGGCCACAGCAGAGAGCTGGACTGGAAGAGGAGCAACCGGGACTAGAATCGGCGCCCACAAGGGATGCCTGTGCCGCAGGTGGAGGATCAGCCTAGTGCGCCACGGCTCTGGCCCCAAGATATATTTATTTCTTTGAGAGCCAGAGTTGCAGACAGAGGGAGAGACACAAAGAGAGGTCTTCCATCTGCTAGTTCACTCCCAAAATGGCTGCAATGGCTGAAGCTGTGCCAATCCAAAGCCAGGAGCCAAGAGCTTCTTCTGGGTCTCTCATAAGTGTGCAGGGGCCCAAGCACTTGATCCATCTTCCACTGCTTTCTCAGAACATTAGCAGAGATTTGGAGCAGCCAGGACATGGACCAGTGCTGGTGTTGCAGGTGGAGGCTTAACTTACTATACCACAGTGTGGCCCCTCTGCTGAATTTTTTGAATACTCCCTTGTGATATGAGTTAATAGGTAGTCAGGGTGGTCCCAATAGAATTTTGGGTGTAAAATATTTGCTTCCTCTCCCCAAATATTATTTTTAGCAAGAACAAACAGGCCACCCAGCTTCCTTCAGAATCTCCAAATTTGCCATCAGAATAGCAAGGGAGCTCTTCCTGATCTCACAGCTTATTGTGAAAACAAGTTACCCGTCCCACCCTGCTGGATGGTTTTTATTTGAACATGAGCAGGCCAGACAGCATGGAAAATTACAAATCAGGTCTTTAATGGGTTTTGTCCCTGCTGGTAACTGAATGCCAATCTAATTGTCCAGTTTTTTTTTTTTTTTTCTCTTGGATATTGTCCTTATAAAACCACAGTACTAAGAGGTTCTGGGGTATTTTTCCTCTCTTGGAAGCCCCATCCATGCCACTCTGGCTGGAGGTCTTTGAATCTCTCTGCATGTCTGCTTGGAAATTCTTCTTCCATGTGAGACAAAGAACATAGGTAATAGTAATAATACTTTCTCCACCACTGTTTTCCTGTAATACCCTGGTAATACCCTTCTCACACCAATCTTAGTGTTGGATTTAACTAACCTTACTCCAAAATCGCATAAATTTATGAATTTATTTTATTGCAAAAATTCAATAAAAAAGAGGGAGGGAAATGTGTTCTTAGAACTATATGAACTACTTCAAATCTATTCTCTTTATACTGATAAAAATTAATTACAAATTCAAACAGATGAAGAAATTGACTCAGAGACATCAAGAAATTCCTTCCAATACATTCAGCTGTAATCAGGGAAACTGAGATTTTTGAATCCAGAATAAAAAGTGTATGCTATTTCCTTTCACTTTGCACTTAACTCTCATATGAATGCTAGCAGTTAAAGATCTAAAACTGTCACTAAATCCACTTTCATCTTTAATCAATGTCTTGAATGGTCAGGACACTAAATCAGTCCAAACGCGTTAAAGATTATCATGTGCAGAACTGAAATTTCAGCATTTCTCACCCGTTTAGGTCTTCTAACATGACAGCACTATTACCAATTAGTGCTGTCAATCAAAAAATGGCAAAATAAATGGAATGGTGCCACAGAAGTAAGAGGTTAGAATCAACTAAATGTTGAGAATAGTGTCAAATAAACCATTTGTTTGATTTTTCTTTCTTTTTTCTTTGACAAAACGTAAAAATTGCCTTATAATGAATAGTTAAAAAAGAGTTAATGATACTTAAGTACACTTGTATAATGTGTCTAAATTATTGAAATATTTCCCAATATGTATTCCCTTCTCTGATTTTTAGGATTTGGCTAGTCAGTCTCGCTGATATTAAGGACAGAATTATGCGGTCAGCATAGGGACCAAGGAAGATGTGTTTTGAATTAAGGGAAAGTAGAGGAAAGGCCTAAAGGAAAGAGGAAGTGGGAGGGAAATGACATATATGAATGGCTTCATATCTAAACTCTGAAGGTTAATATCATCAGAAAATGTGTTAGAGATTAGGCTCTGGAGGAATCCCACAGTAGGTCCGCTCTCTGGCCTCCTTATGCTCCTCTTGGAGGAAATTTCAAGCCCCTAAGAGAAGACTTTTACTCAGCATGGAACAGGAATGAGCTATATGCTACTCTCCAAGAGTTAGATTTGAAATGAATTCAGGGAATTGTAAAAGTGGATGGATCCAAGGGAAACACCACAGAGAATAGCAGCTGAGAATCCAGCACAGAAAATAAGGAGAGGCAAAGAATAGGATTCTGAACTCAAATCTTGGCCTAGAGGATAATTCTTCCTCAGGGAGCCTCTGATTGGAATAAAGAGAAATGCACCGTAAGACAACAGGATATAGCAGGATACAGCAGTGCTCACAGACTTCAGAGGCCTGTGTAGGGTAATTTGTAAATGAAGCAGGAGTTGTAATACACGCAACTCAGTAAACACCAGAACAGGTGATCCAGTTGCCAAGTAGGCTGATGAGCATATTCTAGGTGGTCAGCAAGGATCCAAACAAATCACAGACCAAGAGCAAATCAGATCTCCCTTTTCTTGATACCAGGATTGATTATATTAATCTTCAGTGTATTACCAATCCCATATTTTACTATTAATATGTTAAATTCAATTTTATTACAAACATGCATGTAGGCAGTGGGAGGTAAAATATACTCCCATATACGTAGTGACATGCAGTTTGCAAAATGATGTTATATCTGAATTAAGTATTTGATTTTTTTGTAGTGAGAATAATACCCTCACTCCACAAGTTATCCAAACTTACACACTTGAGCCCTCACGTGTTTTAACTGTCACAAAGTTCAGCCTTCCTTCTTCAGCTACATTACCTCTCACTCAATAGTGTTTATGTATCCCTGTGCACCCATTAATATTCGGCGAGTTCAGGAAGTTGTTTCTTCTCACATGTGCTTTACACATTTGAAAACCATTCCAGGTTCTCATTCATGTATAGTGAGATTGACTTCAGCACAAGGAAGGCACTCTGATAAATATTGTGGTTTCCTGGATTCATATATCTCTCTGTTAAGTTTAGATGCTATCTAGATCAATCACCTTGAATATCAAGGGCTGTGTTCACCATCTCTTTGCCTATTCAGCAAAAAATCTTGCCATTGGGTACCATACATTAAAGAAAGCAATCAACAAGGAAGGCTTGGAGGCTAGATTGCCTGAGTATAGATGTTGGCTCTGACAACGATTAGCTATATTTCTTTCAAAAATCACCTGACTCTCTTTGTGCTTCAGTATCCTCATCTGTGAAGTGTACGTAAGAAGAAAGAATAACACAAGACTTTTCTTAATATTAAATAAAGTTATACTTAACAAAGCATTTAGAAAAGCCAACAATCTCTTTTTCACATAGTGGTAATTTTTTCAACCTTCAGGTTAGTCCACTTTTCCTGGTCTCCCTAAATTCAAGTCTCTAGTCTAGAAGAAGAATTTTATGTCTGGATTCTTTGTTTCCAATAGGTTGCTGAGTTCCACACAGAAACAGGTTCATCCCTTTTCCAAAGTTCTGCTTTGGAAATGATCCATCCTAACAGGGTTAGGGAGGGGAAACTTTAAAACTCTCACATGGATCCTTAAACACTAATAAAACTTCTTAATTATGTATCTGTTCCTTAGGAAAATGTGTTCCTACTTTTCTCACGGGAGCATAACTGAGAAGCTTTATAAATATTAGATTCATGATTATAAAAGTCATCATTTTGTCTCTAGGAGAAGCTGGAACAGTCTTTGCATACTCCATTACCAGAAACATCACTTGCAGCAGCACTGTGAGGTGTGTAGTAGTGTTTTCATTTCAGACATGAGAAAGCCAAAGTTATAAAAGGGCAAGTTAACACCATTATGTAAAAGTAGTGTGCTAAATACATAATATATATCATATCTCTGAATTTTGCCAGGGAGATCTCACTCTCTCCAATTTCAAGATGTAGAAATAGAGCAATAGCTAAGGGCCACATAGGAACTCAGGGAGCAAGCATGTGAACTAAGTCTTGGACACATCAAAGCCCTTTCCAATCATGGTTTGATGGTGGGATAAAGAAGCCAAAAATGGCTCTTTGTTGCCTATTTCAGATTTTAAAACTTCAATATTGAATGGGTAATTAAAAATTATTACAGAAACCCTAATATGATATAAATTATAATTATAATCTTCCATGAATAAAATTAATACAATGATGCATAAACTATTGGTTTTTAAATGCCTAATTCAATTATTAAGACAATATACTAATGTGTTAAATAAAAAAAAAAAGCAAAAGCTATAAAATCCAATTAAATGTTTTAATTCCATGTCATATATTCCATGTCACATGTAAGGAAACAAAGAGACTTGACAAGGAAATGTGAAATTCAGTGCTGAAATTCAGGTTATTCTGAGTCCACTGCATCAGTAACGTCCTCTGTGGTCATGTGATCACTCTGCTCCCCACAGAGGTCTACATTCTAACCACAGAGCTTCTCTATGTGTTTAGCAACTATCTGTCATCCCTGCCAGTATTTGCCCTCTGTGAATATCACAGTTGATCATGTGAGGCTCTCATTCAGTTTCTGATATTTTGCCATAGGTTTGTTCAACAATTAAATAACTGTATTCCACTATATATATATATATATATATATATATATATATATATATATATAGACAGGCAGAGTGGACAGTAAGAGAGAGAGAAAGACAGAGAGAGAAAGGTCTTCCTTTACCGTTGGTTCACCCTCCAATGGCCGTCATGGCCGGCGCGCTGCAGTCGGCGCGCTGCGCTGAACCGAAGCCAGGAGCCAGGTGCTTCTCCTGGTCTCCCAGGTGGATGCAGGGCCCAAGGACTTGGGCCACCCTCCACTGTACTCCCAGACCATAGCAGAGTTCTGGCCTGGAAGAGGGGCAACCTGGACAGAATCCCGCGCCCTGACCGGGACTAGAACCCGTTGTGCTGGCGCTGCAGGCGGAGGATTAGCCTATTGAGCCACAGCGCTGGCCCACAACATATAATTTTAAGACACTAAAGAAATGAACAAGAGAAAGTTTCAATTTTTTAAAATTATAAACAAAATTCTTAAATCTATGAAAATTTAACACTCAGTGGAAGAGAAAACATATCTCTTCTATTGCTAAGATAATTCAGAATAAGTATAAAGTGGGGATAGAATACTTCTGAATAATTTTAGCATGAAGATACACTAACATTAATTGTTGAGCAATGTGACACCATATTAAATATTACATTTTAGTACTTTGAGTGATATCATTTGTATTTAGACTGAAAAATAGCATGTTCCTCCTAAAAAATGCTTGCATGCAATGCTAATACATGCTAATATTTATATTACCTTTATGCAGATGATCAATATTTACATATACATGTATATATACACTATTGTGCTTTGTGTGTGAAAGAATATAAAATGCTTAGATTGTTTTCCAAATTATTACTACAATCTACCCATACACACATATATACACATAATGAAAAAATTCCATGGCAGATAAATTTTAGCCTATATAAATGTCCAAACGTCTTAGAAAGGCATCAGAAGAGGCCAAACTCAGGATTCCATATAGATTACTTTTTCTTCCTTTTTTTAAAAAGGATTTATTTATTTGAAAGGCAAAGAGAGGGAGGAAGGGAGAGAGAGAGAGAGAGAGAGAGAGAGAGAGAGAGATCCATTTGCTAGTTTACTCCCCAAGTGGCCACAGTGGGAGGACTGAGCCAGGCCGAAGTCAGGAGTCTGAAACTCCATCCGAGTTTCCCTTGTAGGTGTCAAGGGCCCAAGCATTCTAGCTATTTTCTGTTGCTTTCTCCAGTGCATTAGCAGGGAGGGGATCAGAAGTGGAGCATATGCGACTCTAACTCTCTTCCATGTGAGATGTCAGCATCACACATGCTAGCTTAACTTACTTCATCACAGCATAACTCTCTACACAACTTTTCAACCTTATCTTCTAGAATTATCCACCTGTCCCTGTTTTCTTTACTAATAAAAAATTCTGTACATTTTACTCATGTAAAATGTTAAGACTTCATAACTTTACACATGTTGCTTCTTCCCTTGAAATGCCCTGTCTAAAGCAAATGCATTGCAGATTCCATTTGTATCAAATCTTGTGTATCCTTTATAAAAAATGCTTCTCATCATCAACCAAACCAAAGAATAATTGCAAACTTCTTGTCTTTTGATATTCTGATCATTTGTTTTTGTATTTTGAGGCATTTATCACACTGGGTTAAATTCGTTTGCATCCCTTCCAACAGAAAGCTTGCTTCTTTAATACAGAGACTACCATTTTAGCTTGTGCTTATATAACATCTATTACAATGAATGGCATATTGTAGGTACTCATTAAATGGTCATGGAGGGAACAGATGGGCTAGTTTCTGTGAAGACAAAGCAAAGAAAAGAGATTTACTAACAAGAAGCTCAAACCTAAGTTACTTTTTTAAATGTAATTTAATTTTTTAAATTTTATTTAAGTTATACAAATTTCATGTATTTCATATATGTAGCTTTAGGAACATAGCAACACTTCCCTCCCTCCCACCCATGCTCCAACCCTTCTTCTCTCATTCCCACTCAATTTTTACAGAAACCTACTTTCAGTTTACTTAATTATCATAAGGTTAGCCATACACTTAGGAAAAGAGTTCAACAAGCAGTATGAGGAAAACAAACATGTTCCTTAATGGTTGTATTTACACTGTATTAGCGGAAAACAGATACCCGAATTAGTAAGACTCAGAGAAAAATTGCTAAAGGATATTTAGGGAAGTTAAAGATTATGAAATGCTTTATGAAGACAGCATATTATAAAACAAAATGAAATACACAGAAAGCTAACTTAGTTATTCTCACAGTGATGAAATACACAGTAAGCTAACTTAGTCATCATCACAGTGTTGTCTACCTCTATGTTTGGGGAAACATATGCAAAATAGAAGCAATGACAATGGATAAGAAAGAAAAAAGCAATGGAGAGAATAGTGTGTATTTGGATATACAGAGCCTATGAGACACTTCAGTGTACAAGGTGGCTATTACTACTCAACAATTCTCTCATTTAGCGTGAAAAACACAATATTGCTTTGTTATGCTGCCAACACGGTGACGCTCAAGTGGGACTACACAGATTGTCAACACTGTTGGCTATTCATGTCTGCAAACCAACAAAGATAAAACATGTGAAAACAGGGAGAGAATTGAGGCTGGGGATTCTGGAAAAATATCCTTGCTCATGCACTGAACAAAGCTGGTGTGCAAAAACACATGAGCCACATACATCAAGGTAGGACAGCAGCTTAGAACAGATTTACAAAACTTAAATAAGAGGTCTTTAGAGGGAGAATATTTCAAAGCAATGTGCTTAGTGAATTTTACAGCCTGGGGCCTGACATCTGCAGACAGCCAAATGCCTGTAGGAAACTAACGAGAACATACAACTTAACAGCACGCAATCTAAATTTATAGCATTTCTTGAGAGAGGCAAAAACATGATCAAAAGAAAAATGCAAGAAACTAGGCAACATTTTTTCTATTACTCTTAGTAGTAGTATTATTTGCTTTCATTGTACAAGGATATAAATAACTTTAAACTTGATATTTTTTTCTTTTTTAACAAAAAGGACATGATAGAGAGAAGGCTCTACGATTAGATACATTGGGGCTTATTCTCTGATCCTACTCACTACAAACTGGTTTTCTTCCTCAATCCACTAATTTATCATCCACAAGATGAACAAAACACTTCTTACCTTTTAGAATTGTAAAAAATAATGTGCAGCATTCTAAACAAGTCAATGGAAATTGGTAGGACCTCAGCTGTTTTATTGTAAGCATTTCAGATGGTTTTGTTAATACTTCATAAAGAATTGCAGCTCTCTAACCAAATCACTTATTATTATTATTATTACCAAATTAGAACCCACAGAATGTAATGACTCATACTTGCTTACATTGCTTAAATTGTCCATTCTTATTATCCTTCAATCTGAAAAATGTTGTTTTTCAGACTTGCTATCCTCATACCATCTACTTCTGGACTTAAAGGGGAACCATTTGCGTTACCCCATGCTGTGTTTTGAAATTTTACAGCTCAAATGATGACATTTAAGAGGTGGTACCTTAAGAGGTGAATTGGCCAAGATGACTTTTTCACCAATGGGGGTAAGGCCAATATAAGAGGATTCATCCAGCATTTGCCTTATCTTTTCCCCTTTTGTTTTTTGAAGACACAGCTTTCTTTCCTCTCCAGAATGCAGCAACAGGGTGCCATCTTGGAAGCAAAGATTAGCTCTCACCTACCAATGAATGCTGCCAGAGCCTTGTTTAACTCGCCAGCCTCAGGAACTGTACACATTTTGTTCTTTATAGACCACTCAGTCTCAAATACTTTGTTATAGCAGCACAAATGCACCAAGACATCTCACAGTCACATTCTGATGTCGTTTTTTCTTTTGTTTTTCGGGCCAGCATATAAAATCTTTCTCTTTGATGTGATATGTTGGTGGTCTTTATTTCAGGAATTTAAATGTTAGCATTTTTTTCTAACAACTTTTACTCCTACAATAAATAGCCACAAGAAAACAGAAATTCGAAGTGTGTTACCAACAAATGAGTAATTTTAACTCACTAACCGGGAATCAGTGGCAAGGAACTAGTATTGAAGATGTTTTTTAAGATAGCAGTAGCCATATTATCACTTTCTTAAAACGTTGTTAGTTGTCCAGAAAAATAATTTTCAGGGATGGCCTATTTTATTGTCCCAGTCTATCTGAGTCGGAAAATCATACTCTTTGTCACCAGTGAAGGATATTTCTCCTGCCCATCCTTACTGGAGAGGGAACAGTGGTACAAACACTTTCACTCTCTGACTCCCGATGATAAATGGCTAGGTTCTGTTCACAGCCCAAGGGCTTGTGGTGTTTAAAGTCCCTGCTCCCAGAAGGAGTTAGTTACTTATTTTTTTTTTTTTCATTTTGACTTTCCAGGGTCCAGACAATACTCTCTTTCTTTGAACTTCCTTGTCTTAAGCACTTTGCTATAAAAACCCAAGGGGGGAGGGGAGGACTTTCCCATGAGTGTGGGCAGGTATGCTATGCAGGCAGCTTTTCATCTCCAACTCTGAGATAATTCAGGTTTCACTCTCACAACCTATTTACACTAAATGTCAGGATTTGTTTGAATTTAAATTGGCAAGTGGAATATGGGCTTATTAGAAGCATCAATAAAAGTGCTATTTTGATTCCTGATAACAAGCCATCATTGGATTTGTTCTACTGTTAGGAATTGAAGAAATGAAGGAACTTCTTCCCAGCACATTGATACTTTCAGTATCAATGAAAGGCAAGTTTGGGGCTGGCGCTGCGGCTCAACAGGCTAATCCTCCGCCTTGTGGCGCTGGCACACCAGGTTCTAGTCCCGGTTGGGGCGCTGGATTCTGTCCCAGTTGCCCCTCTTCCAGGCCAGCTCTCTGCTATGGCCCAGGAGTGCAGTGGAGGATGGCCCAAGTCCTTAGGCCCTGCACCCCATTGGAAACCAGGAGAAGCACCTGGCTCCTGCCTTCAGATGAGCGTGGTGCGCCAGCCGCAGTGCACCGGCCGCAGCGGCCATTGGAGGGTGAACCAACGGCAAAAGGAAGACCTTTCTCTTTGTCTCTCTCTCTCTCTCACTGTCCACTCTGCCTGTCAAAAAAAATAAAAAAAAAAAAAAGGCAAGTTTGGAAACTAAAGCTGTAGTTCAAATTCTTACATGAGGACACTTCTCATATACAAAAATTTAAGTGAATAGTTCAATGTATACATCTGAATAGCTACCACTATCATCATCTGGAACCTTTTCCTCATGACTCTAATAAATGCCTTGATCTTGAGAGGAAACCACCATTCTTATTTTTATTGCCATAAATTAGTTTTATTTTTTTCTTGGAATCATATAAATGAAATCAGAAAATGTGTACTCTTTTGTATTCATTCAACATAGTACTGAGGTGCACATGTTGGGGTATGTATTAGCTGTTTACTGTACTGTTTGAAGTCCTTTTTTATGCAGAAGCTTCTGAGTTTGATGTAATTCCATTTGCTTAGTTTTGCCATTGTTCCCTTTGCTTTGGGGATCTTATCCAAGAAGCTGTCACCAATGTCTTAGAGTGCGTCCTCTATGTTTTCTTCCATCAATTTCATAGTCTCAGATCTTAAATTTAGGCCTTTGAACCATCTATGTTTGATTTTTGTGTATGGTGAGAGGCATGGATATACTTTTATATATATCATCATTTACTGAAGATATTATCCTTACTCTAATGTATGATCTGGGCACTTTTGTCAAAAACCCGATTTTGTATGTGGATTAATTACTGGCCTCTCTATCTATTGTGTTCCATTGATCTATGTGTTTGTTTTTATGTCAGGACCATGTTGCTTTAATTACTATTCCTTTGATATATGCTTTGAAGTCAGAGTCAGGTGTTGTGATGCCTCCAGTCTTGATTTGCTCCCCCCACCCACCTTAGGATTGGTTTGGCTATGCTGGGTGTTTTGTGATTTCATGTGTATTTTAGGATTTTTTTTTCTAATTCTGTAAGGAATGGTATTGGTATTTTGGAAGAGATTAAATTAAATCTATAGACTGCTTCAGGTAGTATAGACATTTTAATGACATTAATTTTTCCAATCTGTGAGCAAGGATTATCTTACCATTTAAAAAGAAAGATATTCTATCATTTGCATCAAAATGCAACTGCAGGATATCATGTTGAGTGAAATAAGCCAGACACAGAAAGACTATATAGTCTCTCTTGTATATGAGAGCTAAAGTTAAAAAAAGCCCAAAGAAATACTTGTGTGGGACTTGGCGGCAAGATGGCAGAATAGGCAGGGAGCACACTTAGTCCGGGGGGAGAGAAAGTTTAATATAAGTGGAGATACTGCAGGGTCAAGGAAGAGTAGGGGATGAAACAGCAGAGGAAACTCTTCCGGAACTAG